>NC_062190.1:1035000-1087500 GCF_912470025.1 Vespa velutina
TCTTATTATCAGGATAAAACTACCTACCGTTTCTCTATCGATGCATACGAATTGTAAGTTGGATCAACCGATGGAATAGACGGTTCTCGAATTACGAGCTAATTAAATATTTGTTTGACACTAACGTACAGTGCACATCGAGTAGCATTGATTTCGACATTTAACGAACATCACTACTATTCGTAAATTCATCTATGTAATATTCGAAACTTTAAAGGCATGATCGAATGTAGAAGAATTTTGATGATTATCGGCCAACTCGTTACGATATTATACGTATCGAATAATTTTCCACGGTCTCAAATGAAATAAGTTTAATTTGAAAAATTAAAAGACAATGATAATGCGAGCCTCAAAGATCGGACAGTACTTTTGGAATTTTGTTTATTTTATACGTTTAAAATGTTCCAACGAAAGAAGTATTAAATATTTTGTATACTATATTAAATTCATATTAAATTTTATCATATGAAATAGCGCATGCAAATGATACGTTTTAACAAATTCATTTTTGATATTGCATGGATTCAAAATTAATATGAACTTTTTAATATCTTTATTACGTGCTTATTTACGTTAACGCATGACGATGTTCGTTATTTATAATTCTATTATTATTTAGAAATTGTACCAGAAACGTATAATGGAATCGCAAAATAGAAAGCATAGCATGCGTTTACTTTCGGTCAAAATTTATCGTTGACGATCTAAACCTATCTATTTATAAAAATAAAAATGGAAAATAAAATTGGAAATTCGAAAGAAGAAAAAAGAAAAATGAAAAAAGGGATACAAAAGTGAGTAACGAATTTAAGCCTTTTTAAATCATCACCGGAATCCATTTCAGTTTTTAAACGCATGACCAATGGAACGGAAACGAGTCAGGACCTTTCCCTCCTTCATCTACCCTTTAACGTAATTACAAAACTCGTTCTCCGTTAAAGTCAAAAAAACTTTCTCTCTCTCTCTCTCTCTCTCTCTTTCTTTTTCTCTTCCTCTTCGGAAAACTACCCTCTTTTTTCTACGCTTACCACGGCGGATATTTATTCAGACGATTGCTTTAAATCGTGACTGAGTCCCTCTCGCAACGCTCAATTTATCGGGCCGATCGTTCTCGACGAGTCGCGATGCCACGTCGATTAATTAAATCCATCCTGGCTCTTTCTCTTTTTTTTTTTCCTAATTCGCAAAACAATCGTTGCGTAATATCGGAAAATGGCCCGTTCGATCGTTATATAAAAAATTCTCCGGAGCATTGAGCAGCGAAACGAAAGGGCTAAATAAAATTGGAGTGAATGAGAAATAGGGAAGGTAGAGGAGAAAGGAAAAGAGAGAGGGCATAGGATTGGGAGTGGTAAGGGATGGTAAGGGGGATGGGGCGGGGGATGGGGCGGGGGTAGGTGGGGGGAAGGAGGAGGAGGAGGAGGAAGGAGGGAAGAAAAAAATGGTACGCGCTCGACGGAAAAAAGAGAATCGAAAAGAAGTCGCGACGTTGGTAGAAGGAGACCCCTCACTACTTTTGCCAACCATCCGGCTTATATATTGTAAATACCAAGTAATCTGATGACCTCCCGACGACGACGGTACCTTCATTACCGGCAGGGTACCATTGTTCCGTTGGTATAATTGAATTCCCAAGGCGACCGCTCTGCCGTAGGCAAGCACCCCTTCATCTAACCACCCTCTTCTTCACCATTCCTCTCTCTCTCTCTCTCTCCCCTCTCTCTCTCTCTCTCTTCTTCGATAGGAACGACTCGAGGGAAGTACCGATTTTGCGAGCAAATTCTACGAAACCCTGATTTACCCCCATTCACTCGCGAATAATGCGATATCTCGTTCGCGAAAACCACGTCGAACCTCACCACTCACCTTTTTCTCTTCTTCTTCTTCTTCTTCTTCTTCTTCTTCTTCTTCTTCTTCTTCTTCTTCTTCTTCTTCTTCTTCTTCTTCTTCTTCGTCTTTTACTATTCCTTTTACTAGAACGAAGTCATCTTGGCCGAGAAAGCTCAAGCTCGTCCACAATTCCGAACGACCTAGGCGATCTTTCATCCTTTTCTCCGTTGTTACTCCTTCTCACACACATACAAACACATACAAGCACACACACACACACAGATATATATATATATACATACTTATCCATGTCACTCACACTGCCCATTTGGAACCAATCGGAAGACAATATAGACATGTTTTTCATACAACTACGAATAAATTCAATGGAATCAAAGATCGCGATTAAATCTAATGCGTTTTTGTCTTTTCTTCTATTCGACGGTAAGATATTGTACGATATTGATATCATAAGGAAGTTATTTAAAAAAATCCGCTATAGTGTATAGAGCGAAAATGATAATAAATTTTCTCTAATCGAGAAAATGATCAAATCGCTAAGACGTATGAATTAAAAGAGGAAAAAAGTTATCGCGTGCTGGACAAATTACAAATTGAATATATAAAAATCAATATACTTGTATTTAGTAAAGTAAGTTAATTATTAAATTGTATCTATAGAATCCTATATATCCCATAAGTATATAACGGGTATGCGAATAAAACGCTATCTGATCTTTACTTCAAAGTTAAAAGAAATATTTTTAATGAATATAAATCTACGAAGGTATTGCCTTTTTAAAATAAAAATCAACATTTTTATTTATACGTGTTTTCACTTGTGACAGTATTTAAAAAGAAAAAGAAGAAGAAAAAAAGGATAACAATCTAGAGGTTAACGTCCATAGTGATAAAATTATAACGTATTAGTTTATCGTTTATTGATCAATTGTTATTAAGAGCCATTAAATACGGCAATACTTTCGACTGTCGAGCAAAAGTGATTCGCCTTTTCGTTGATATCTATGTAATTGTTAATTACATTAGTAACACTGGAAAGCCGATAAACGTAATAAAAGAAGCACGATTTTTGCCTTTATTCGAGAAAATAATTAAAAGCCACGGAATTTACGATTATTATATTACGAAACATAGTGGGGTAAACAATTCCATTGTTCAATTTAATTAATCAAAATTATACATCGGGCAAATTAGGCTCGTAAACGTATATACGAGTATCGTCGATATCATCAAAATATTCAAATAGATTCACGATCTATAAAAAAAAAAGAATGTGATTGTTACTTTCTAATGATCAGTTAATTGCTTTAATCTTGCATGTCACAAGTTGACACATTACATATATCGTTATTCCTGATTTGTGATCTCCGAGAGAGAGAGAGAGAGAGAGAGTGAGAGAGAGAGAGAGAGAGAGGAAGAGAGAGAGTCAGGGAGAGAGAGAAGGGCGGAGGCGACAGACCATAACGTCCCAGGACACCCTAGGTGATCCTGCATCTGAGCGCTCTGACGTCATCCTCCTGATGCTTACGATCATCGCTGGCTAGTGACCCATGTCGCAAGCAAGGATTTGTGACAGGTTTGCGGCCAAGCTAGCTTTCTCTCTAGAATGTCTCCTACATTGAAAGCGATTTAGTATTATACATTTTAAAAAACATAAACTCAAAGGAGATCGTCTGGTGCCATTACAAATTCACCTAAATCATTATTCTTCCTTTAGAAAATTTGGAAAACATTAATTAGCCTCTTTAAATATACGATTTATTGTCAATCTCTCGTAATTTTGTTTTTGATTTCTTTTACAAAAGACGATCTGGCGAAGTAAAAATTACTTTTTTTCTTGTTTTCCTTTTTTTTTTTTTTTTTTTTTTTTTTTTTTTTAATAAATTTTTCCTAAGAAATAGAGAATCTTCAAAGGCGCAAGAAAGTTGAGAGAAGAAAATCAAAACTCGTAATGTAACGATAGAAACATTAAATTTCGAGTTAGTTTCAAAGATAAAATTATCGAGTAAAGATATTTTGGAATATAGTGAATTATTTGATTCATTTGTAATATTTCCAAGGTAGTACTGTTCGCAGCACGATGATGATTTTAACGATGCTATCACACTAGGAGTCTCATGGGGAATCAATGGTGAGAAGTTAAGACGTAGCTATGAAGGCGATCACCCTAGTATAATGTTCCGGTGCGGCGTAAGTAATCGCACAATTCGGTATCATAACGATCGTCTTGACACCTGTAAGGTCTTCTCAAACTTTACTACTTACTTCGAACTTCTTGATCTGGAATAACTTGAATTTCCGTGACGAGAAGTCACATCGATCGCCAAACTCCCATAAATCATAATTATTGAATTGAGTTAAGCGACGTATTATTAATAGCTATATATCATCGGCAAGTAAATTTAACTTGAAAGATTTCGAATACATTATATCATTCTCAGAATCGATTGATTAAAGGTCAAAGGACGAATACGTATATCGGTCTATGGTCTCTTCGTCTCTCAGCTAATTTCCATTAATCTACCGCGAATCAAATCCACTATGTGTACGCATTGAAGCTTGCCATTCTCCTCCGAGACATTAACGCTGACCCTTCGAGGTCCGCATGTCTACTCTAATACACGATTACGTACACACACGACGATGGAAACGTGCACGCGAGCGCACATTCACGGTCAGGGGGTGTCCTGTTCCCGTCATGACTGATGACCGGCATTACGATTTGTCAATAACAATTGTCCCGAGCATAACCGGCCAGCACAAACTGCAACTGATGGCCGACATCGATTGTCCACGTCGACGGTAACCGGTTCGATCGTCATCGCCTTCGATTTTGAACGATAAAGAGGGGGAGGAATAGGAGGAGTAGCTGGAGAAGGTGGAAACATCAAAACTTTACAGCTCGCAGCTGCCGCTCAAATCGTGAATTAATTCTATCTAACCAATTTAATGTTAATTGCTCGATAAACCGTCGTTATTCTGTTCTCTTTTTGCTTTGCTTTATTTTGCGTTTTCTTTTTTTTTCCTCCCCCCCTCCCCCTTTTTTTTCCTTTATCATTAATTACGAAAGTAATTACGAGAGCGTACATAAGTTTGTATTGATAATAAACGAAAAGAAAAAAAAAAGAAGACAAATATTAATTAACGTCGTAATATTCTGATTGGATTATAATGGAATAAAATGGAATATGACCCATAAACGGATCATCTGTACTTTCTTCTCCGCAGGCAGGAAAAAAACAAATTATTGCATTTTATTATTAGATTTTCATTACGTCACGGATTATTTATTTAATTCTTAAGAAACTTTGAGCTAAGAGAAGCGGAAAAAAAAAAAAAAAGAAAAAGGAATTTAAAGTAAGACACACTTTCTCTCTTACACGATCGAACATCCTATTTTCCTGGGTGAGAGTTACCGAACTATTTCGATCGACCGCAAACAATAAAAAAAGAAAGAAAAAAAAGGAGCAAGTAAATGAAAAGAAGAAGATAGACGAAGAGAGAAAGGAAAGAAGATTCGGTGGCAGAGTCCGTGGCAGGTAAAGTAGAAGCACAGGTGGCCAGTAAGGAAACAATGGCGTTGTCTGCCAGCCATAACAATGCTAACAAAGCCCGTTAGTTCCATTCATCGTCGGAGGTAGAAAAAGATGAACGTTGACGCACCATCCATAGGGTCACAAGAGAGAAAAAGAAAGAGAGACAGACAGAGAGCAAGAGAGACAGAGAGAGAGAGAGAGAGAGAAAACAATATAAAGAGAAACAGTTTCGTTGGAGCACTGTTTCTCTTCTTTTCTTTTTCTTCTCTCTCTCTCTCTCTCTCTCTCTCTCTCTTTCTCTCTCGTTGTCTCCCTCTCCTGCCTTTTTTACTTCTCTCCCTCTAGCTGCTTTTTTTATACTTCTATTTTATGACTGGAAAATAATGTAGTTTATTTTAATGAGGCTCTCTTGCCTTTCCGCGGTCTTCGTTGCTCGCGTCATTCACCGTGGTTGGCTCTTTTGTCTTCTCCCTCTTTCCCTCTCTCACTTTCTCTCTCTCTCTCTCTCTCTCTCTCTTTCTGTCTGTTTCTGTCTCTGTCTCTGTCTATCTCTCTCTCTCTCTCTATCTGTCATACGGTTTTTTCTCACTCCATTCGAAAGAATATCATGCACCCCTTTCTTTCTTTCCTCCTTCTCTCTCATTCGACCCAGATTTTCATAATCTAAAACAGAAAGCCGGTTGCAATCATTGAACTACCGATGTTGGACGCTTGTACGTTTCTTTCTCTCTAATTAAAAATGGCAAAGCGTGTTGAGCGGCTCTCATTAGTGCGAATCTTATTCAATTTTTTCTTTTTTTCGTTACTTCCCTCTCCTTTCCTTCGTAGATACCATCATCTTTTTTCTTCTTCTTCTTTTTCTTATTCTTCTTATTCCTATTTTTCATATTCTTCTCTCTCTCTCTCTCTCTCTCTCTCTCTCTCTCTCTACTTTTTTTTTATTCGTACAAATGCAAAGAGAAACTAAGGCAAGTTTCTCATGAAGATACGCGTATGGTAATACATGAATCGTAATGTGTTTCGCTTGTTGAATACTTATTTACATTTTTTAGGATAAAACATAATCTTATTTATTCTTATTTCGTTCATTCGTTCTTTAATTAAAAATATCTACATATCTTCCTTCTTCTTTCAAGAAAACGTCATTGAACGATATTGCATAGTTGTACGAATTACTATTTATTTCAATATTTTGATCGTCGATTTTCGTATAAAAAGTATCGTCAATGGCCAAGCTTCCTGGAATATATATAAAATCAAAATGGCAATCGTATCTCAGGAAAATCTTCATGTAAATCCTTTTATTGCAATACTTATTGATATGTATATATATATATATATATATATATATATATATATATATATTATATATTCAATATTTTTCAATGTGAAACCGCCTTGAGTCGAAAGTATTAAAAGATCTCCTTTTATTTCTTAAAGAAATAAGAACAATCCTATGAGAAAGAAATAAGACGAAATTATTTTAGCTTTGATATTGTCAATGAATTAAAACGAATATTAAGGGCTGCTTATGATCTTGAAAAATAACGATAGATATCGTTTCTTAAAAAAAAAAAAAAAAGAAAAAAAACAAAATTTATCTCTATAAAGAAATTAATCGATATGTTGAAATCGATTAACGTTGAAGATTTTTTTGAATTCGTGTTCGTTAATGAATAACATGTTGCGAAGGAAAAATAAAGTAACAAATTTTATTTCAATATAGTGAGAAGGTTGGACCATATCTATACGAAAATTAACGTTCGTCAGTGGCAAAAGAGCGCCATGGAGAAAAGTTGAGGCGTGCTCGAGGAGCTACCATTGAATTAACTCCATTCACCAAATTGCTCTCGCATTATGCTGGATCACGTCTTAGATAACCTCCTGCTTCCTCTTCGACCTTTTTAAGACCGACCCACTGATCCTTCTCTCCTTTTCTCTCTTCATCTTTCTTCTTTTTTTATCTTTTTATTTTTTTTTATTTTTTTTTTTCACCGAAGACGATCTCTCGTTTGTAATTGAAATTCATATTATTGTCCTATTCTATAAATTATATTATTAGATACAGATTCCTTTGAAATCATTTTTAATATATCGATTATTTAATATAAATCGATTAATATATTTTTATAATATATATATATATATATATATATATTTAATACATCGAATAATTATTTGATGTAACGAAATTAAATTTTATTTTGAATTATTTACTTTTGGAGCAAAGAAGAACGAAATAATGGGAAAAAATTCGAAGAATCATAATTGAACGATTATATTTCATTTTCCAAGAGAAAATATATGTATATATATTTTTTTTTTCCACCTTTCCACGATTGGCATCTTGGACAAACGTTCGAAATGCTATTTCTCGTTGGACAACGGATAGAATTCTTCGAGGGTTTTCCAACGTGACTTGACGAGAAGTTAGTGTTATTACCGTCATTGAGGGTGTCCGGAAATGTCTCTTATGTACGGCCCTTAATTTAGCCAAGAGCCTAGATGGCGATTCTTCTACGATTTAGGGCTACTCATTCTTCGAATTACTCTTAAACAAAGATATAACGAATCTTTCTTTTTCTTAAGAGAGAAATATAATAATCCTAGATCGTTTCATAGATGGATCATAATTCTGTTTGATATTGAGTCATTTCTATGAAGATGGAATTACAATCGTGAGATAATAAGAAAATAATAAAAAAAAAAAAAGAAAAAAAAAAAAAAAGACAAAAGAAATTATTACATGTATAATACTTTTCTATAATATAATAATGATGAAACAATGTAATTAAATCCTAATATATAAATTTTAATATAACTGGTTTTTTTTTCTTCTTTTTTTTTTCCTTTTTTTTTGGTTAACGAAAAGAAATCGTGCACAATTACCATTGTAAAATGATAAGAAAATTATTGATAAGAACAACGAAATTATTATTTATATAATGTTTTTCATAATACAAAAATTAATGGTTTAACTATTAATCATTTATAACCTGATTTTATTCAAATACGGGATAAAAAAATATCTCAGATGAAAGTTACTTGTTTTCTTTTTTTTAATGTGTAATATTTAGTCATTATAAAAAATTTAGTAAAAAAAGAAAAAAAAAATTGATTCTGAACTGACCTTGGATTTTCCACTAAATAAAAAAAAAAAAACCAATAAATGTCACAATCTTCAAAATCCGATAACATCTTGTCTTGAATAATTTTTCTCAAGAACTTTATTCGTGATAAAAATGTGTAATGATATTATATTTTAAATATCTATTATATATTATTAAAATATAATAAAAAATTATTATACTTATATTAAGTGTAATTTAAATCTTGAAAAATAGTAAAAAATTTGTATACAAATAATTTTATAGTGATAAAATGAAACTGTATATCATTTTAAAATTATATAACGTTATAGAGTTATATAATTTTATATAGAATAAAGCTTAAGTCTAAGATCATTGTTTTTATCAAAAGTTTGTAATAATATAATATTGCTATAGAAGTAATAAATGTTATTAGGAAACGATGCACTAACGAGAAATCATTTTCAGATTGGAATATTTATTTTTCTCTTTTTTTTTTTTTTTTTTTTTTTTATTCTCTAAATTTTTTCTAACTTCTAAATCACACTGATACTGAATGAACGTTATACTTTCGTGGTACCAAAATAGAAGAGTAAAATTCAAATAACAATTTCTCGTCAACAATTGAGTAATGCATCCGTCTTCTAATAAAATTTGTTACTTCTATATCTATACTATATTCTTTCGATGCAATTGATGATTCCCGAATCTTAGATATTGTTAATATAAATGCTATCTAATTGATCGTAATAAATTTATCACCGTTCACGTAAAAATATTTTACATCTTTTTCATTTCATTTTATCGATTTCATTTATTAGATTTAATTTTAACAATTGAGTAGAAACGTATTTAATTGAAAATTAAAAATATTCCCAAACGTATCTAATAATTACTCATCGAATAAAACGTAACTGATAATACTATAACGATATTTAATAATAAAAAAGAAAAGAAAAAAAAGAAAAAAAAGAAAAAAAAAAAAAGAAATAAAAAGAAAGATGAAAGAAATGAAAAGAATGAAAATTATTCGTATCTTTCTAAGCTTCATTATACAGTTAGGTTCATTGGTATAGCTAGTAGAAACTGGATTATCGAACTTTTAACATTAACTCTAGTCGTAGGTACTCTTACTTGCCATTAAGATAGCACCAATCTAAGCTCATAATGAAATCTAAATGATATCATTGCCTGGAGCGACGGAAGTAAAAGGTAAACGCGGTGGTCGTGTAAAGGGCAGGTAACTAACTGCACGACGACTGGCCCTTATCAAGGGCAAATGTGTCGCGCATGTTCAACCTGGCTAGTTTTAATCTAACTAATTTTTTTACCTTTTCCATTTATTTATCAACCATTTATCAAGCAAACGAATAATTTCAAATGTAAAACTTTTTAATTTATACGGCTAATTTTAAAATCTCTTTATTCGATACGAGATCATTGAAATTATATTTTCGTCATCGCTCACGTCGACATTTTCTATTTGAAAATGAGGAAATAAATAGGGGGCTGTACTATTTTCAAAAATAATTCGATATTGGATATTCCATAAAAGTCCATCGATCATAGCTCGTCCAAGCCACGTTTTACCTGACATTCGTCTCATCAGATGGTGACTAGCACAACGGGAGTTTCGAAAAGAGACACCAATGTGATGGTAGATCACCAACGAAACAAATAGAGTTTTTGATGACGTTGCTAGCCTGGCTATCTGGACTCTGATGTTCGTTTGGCCTACGGAAAAGAACACGTGAAATTTTTGCCTCATCGCACTCCGTTCGTACAATTAAATCGTGCAATCCCATCGTGTACCAAACGCGACCCAATTTACGATACTAAACGTGTGCGTATATTTCCATCCCTCCTCCCACCCCCATTTCCTTCCCCCTCACTCCACTATTTCCTCTCTTCCTCCATCTGACAATTCATCTCTACGGTTCACCCTTTCGCCAATCGAGCCGACAATAGACGGCTTCGACTATCACGAATCAATTAACCGTAGTTGACGTAGCGAAACCAAAGCGTCATTATCGATGTGGGCTAATGTGTAACATTTCGAACATTGAATCGATACAGAAATTCGTTGATTTGTACTTTAGAAAATTGATATAATTTTTAAATATTAAGTAATAGATATCCGTGTATATTACTCTTTTCCATTTACTTTCGAGTGGAAGAAAAAAGCAAAAACAAAAGAAAAAGAAAAAAAAAAGAAAAAGAAATAAAAGAAAGAAAATAATTTCATTCGTCGGGGTACGGGGGGGGGGGGGGGGAAGGAAAGGGAAGATTCGAATAAAAATGTTATAATTATTTGACACATACTATTTTCTATACCTTTGCATGATCTATATATCGAAATTTTACAATACTCATACTCACGTCGATAAAAATGTTCTATTCTCTCTTTTCTTTATCTCGTATTTCAAGATTTCAAGGATGGAGAATCGAACGAGTCAGCATGTTGTAAAGAAATAAAAATAGTCCTGCGTAAGCCTTCGTTTTGCACGATTATTTCTTTTAACTTTAGTTCGAATAAGATTTATGCTCTCGATTTTTGCGATTCAATCGTTCGATATACATCTTATTCTTCGAAGTAACCCCGATTGTTCTCTGTTTACCGACAATAAGACAATTCAATTTCACGCCCACGCGAATCGCGGATTGGGTTCCTTCCGGAATTCGACGTTCCTTTCGGTTCACGGCTAACCTAGAAGAGTAAGGAAATGAAGATGGGAGGAGAGGGTAGGGGATAGGGGAGGGGGGAAACCAAAGAGAAGAGGAACGGATCTATGAAAGAGAGGATGCGATTTCCACTGACCTAAATGCACGTATTCCAATGTTTGCTGCGGGTGGATAAGGCGAGACGATGGTAGAGAGAAAGTAAGAGAGTGATAGAGAGAGAGAGAGAGAGAGAGAGGATAAGATGTAGGTAGGTACACTCTGCAATCTGCATATCGATTTTTCTTAGAAAATGCATTATTCATGAGAAAATGGATCGTACACGTGGAAACAGGGTGATCCGTGAGATCGCGATACCTAGAGCTCATTTGAATCGGCTAGCGATCACCGAGACACGCCATCTTCTCGTTTTCTTTTAGAAAGGAGAAGATAAAGAATACTTTAAACAATGACCTTCGAACTCGGCCTTCCTAAAGGACACACTTGTCTTTCACCTTTTCTTTCCTATTTTCAAACATCTATCGATGTATAAATCAACGAATAAAAAAAAATCTTTCATATTCAACGTGTGTTCTATGTTTTTTGCTTCCTTCTTTTTTTCTCTTTCTCTTTTTTTTTTTTCCTTTTTTTTTTTTTTTTTTTGTCAAAATATAAACGAAACGAAGATAGACATTTCGTGTGAAGAGATCACCATGTAAAATTGTGAAGTCTAGTCTTCCGATTCAACGAATAATTTTACTTTCATCCAAATCGAGGAATAGCTATATCAATCATCGCTTTTGCTCACCACTCTAAAGGTTCAACCTCGAATCAATAACTCTCTCTCTCTCTCTCTCTCTCTCTGTCTATCTCTATCTCTATCTCTATCTCTCTCTCTTTATGTATATACGTATACCTATACACATATATTATACATATATGTATGTACATACATATATATATATATATATATATACATATATATAAACAAAAGTTTCTCTCATTTATCATGTATTCGAGACGAAACGCTTTGCGTTTTGAAAAAGTCAATCGATCATCCGGCCTCTCTATAAACGCACGTACCCTGTCAACGTTCATAAATTATCCAGGACGGAAGCTGTGTGTTGTCGTGGGTCACCCTCGTAGGCACGAGGTGAGAGGAGCCAGTAAAAAGAAAATTGCAAAGGTTGAAGAAGGATAGAGAACCAGGAAAGTATTCTCCAGTCCCGGAAGGTGCGAAAAAGAGACAAGACGCGCATACTCGGGAAAAATAAAAGAACGTCCGACGTCTCGACTACAACGATGACGATAGAACATTCGTTCTGAATGCGCTTTATTATCAGTATCATTTGTTATCTCTTTAAAAATGGTAATACCGGTGAGGTTCGAACGTTGGAAAGACCGTGGACAGAGAGGATGACGAGCGATATCATTTATCAAAAAAGTCTCACAAACGAGATACCTCTTTTAAGCTATTTGATAATCCTAAAGAATATTTTTAAACTCTTTTTCATTACTATATATATATATATATATATAAAAATTTAATAATTATAACAATCATATAGACAATTAATGGAACGTATAAAGTGATACAAAAAATTAAACATATAGTAACTCTTACTAATAGGAACTTACATATATTTCTTTCGTATTATTAAACCAACAAATTTATTATTATAATTTTCATTATAGATTACATTTATTGATAAAAAATTGAATGAAAGTTAATTTAAATGTGTGACAAGGTTTCATCGATTAAATTGTAAATCAAATAGATTTTACGATTATTCAAAAGGTGTGCCGTTGATTTAAAAGTTCGAGTTTGGTGTGGCTCGAAAGGAGAAGGAAAGATTGGATTAATGCAGAGGCGTCGTTCCTCTTTTGGATTCCCCGGAGTCCGTGAATGTACTAACCTCATTTCTCATCCAAGAAGATGGAACAACGTCGTAACATAGTAGTAAGCTAAAACGATAAGTAGAGAAAGAGAAGGAGAAAGAAAGAAAAAGAGAGAGAGAGAGAGAGAGAGAGAGAATAAGAGGAAGAGGAAAAGCGGGTGTGGCATGGAAGGATAGGCCAGCTGCGAGGTAATCTGTCAATTTATTATACGAGTCAAGACTCTTACTGGGTTAGCAGAGCGCGTATTCAGAGACCTGGTTATATTATCTCCTTCTCTCTTTCTCTTTCTCCCTTGAGAATTTTCTTCCTTCGTAGTCATAGTAAACGGCTTTAGTGGTCACGTACGTCCGATCATGTCTTAGAAGTCTAAAAGACATGAAACTCTTTTCTAGCGACATATCATAAGAAATTGACTATGGAGAATATGAGAAAATATTTTCCTATTACAAAATAAACGATATAGATATAAACGGTATATCGATAGATACTTGATTTATTTTCTTATTAAATTTAAACAATGAATTGACATTTATCAGTGTAATTTAATATATCAAAGTTAAAAATATGTTTCTATATAAATATGATTGAAAATGATAGATACTTACGTTGTTTTATTCTATCCAAGGCTTTAGAATGATCCTGAAGTCGAAAGTACGATACAATCGTAGGAACGTATCGCTTGGATCTTCTATTATACTTGTATTTATTGCTCTTCCAGATACAACGTTAATACTGTGAGCTACGATCTTCACATAACATAGCTTTCGCCATACGCCTTCCTCCAAACCTAGAAATATGATACATATAACATACATACCTACATATGTATCTCGAGATGCATGGGAAATATTTGATATTCGGTCACATTTTACGTTCGCTTCTGAGAAATGCCTCGAATTTTTCCTTCGTACCGATATGTTTGGTAAAACTTTTCGGGATTGACCTATATATATATATATATATATATATATATACATGTATATATATATCCATAGATCCATATATCGATGGATTCACGTATACGACTCACACGAGAAAACATCGTATTTATTGTTCCGCTTTTCTTATCGAAAGTGTCGTCAGGAAAAGTGAATCGCTTCCTTCGAAGAGGGGTAATCGATTTCTCGAAAAGGAAAAAGAGAAAGAAAGAAAGAGAGAGAGAGAGAGAGAGAGAGAGAGAGAGAGGGAACTAAAGTAAGAGAGAAAATTTGAATAGCTTTCGAAAGCAGAATCCTCGTGGTTCGCAGAGTCACGTGCAAATAAAGTGCTCAATTAATCGCTTGTCTGCAAGGAACGTATAATCGAATCAGCTCTTTACGATGTTAATAAACCTCACTGAGACGAGTAGAGACGAGACGAGACAAGAGTTACGTCATTTCGAACGTCGACCGATTTCATATCTCCTACACGAATATGACAAAATTCGTGGGGTAGCCATGGAAATTCATTAAAGGGAAAGAGAGAGAGAGAGAGAGAGATATGGTGGGGTAAGTAAGAAGCATTACGAGATGATATTAGACCTTTGTACCGTTTTCCCTTTCTCCTATGCCTATCTCCAATTCTATCCGCTTAATAGATTCAACGATATTATTGAATTAGTTTGGATGAACGAAGCCCGGCAATTTTGTGGGCTTAACGGAGCCTTGGTTACGAAGGAATACACTTTTAGATTGGACTATTAAAATGATCGATCATTTTAAAACGTCCTTATATGCTATTTTTTTTCTTCCCTATCATTCTCCCTACATAAAATTATAATTTATTTATACAAATAAAATCATATCTATTATAATCGATTAAATGCAATTGAAAAGGAAAAATAACTAAGGTCAAAGAAAATTTATTATTGTCTCATTTAATATGAATTAATACATTTATCCATCTATCTATCTATCTACGTAATGTAAACAATGAAATTATTTAAATTAATCATTCAATTTCTCATGATTTACTTTTGGAATATAATAAGAATGAATGATAAATGTAATGAATAATTAAATATAACAAGACGGTTAATTAGTACATAGAAAATTAACATGCTTGAAATAAATGGTTGAAGTGATCGTTGTCGTAGTTATGTATAAAATATTATTTTTCTGGTGAGAGAGATGAAAGATAACCGCATAGATGAATCTACCTGTACGCGAGGCGCAGAGTACCACTTCGTCATTTCCTTACGGTAATGGTTATGTTCCTGCAAAGTTTACCAGTTTCTCAACACTTCTCTTTCTCTCTCTTTCCCCCCCTCTCTCTCTCTCTCTCTCTCTCTACCCTTTTTTCTTCGTACTCATGTACACTCTTGACCCTTCCTTAAACGCTCAACCGCTCCCGGTAAGAGTCAAGTTGTATGAGCTTCTACCGTGGCAATGTGCAAAAAAAACAAAAAAACAAAAAAAAAAGCAAAGAAAAAAAAAACGTGCCTCTCTTTGATAAAAATGTGAGATAACGTTAAAAGCAAAAAAGAAATTTAGATATATAAAAGATTTATTTTGGCTTTTGAAAGAAATTTTCATTTTGTATTTCGTTAATCGAAATAAATATTACATGTGTCTGTATAAGTATTGTACGTATATATTTTTGTTCGTCACGCATCATTGATCAAAATTTTTTTCTCTACGACGGAAGAAAAGAAAAAGTTTTTATTACACCTCACTGCTATTGAACGGGAAAAGGTTACGAGAAACAAAATGACGGAATCCTATGGGAGAATGGCTCGTGAGATTTCTGGATTTTCCGGCTGTCTTTTCGTTTCGAAAGATCCCTTCGACCCGTCACTTAATAATCTTTATCCTCTAATTCTACGGGATACGTAAAGTCGAGCGGCTAAGTCGCTAGGATTAAGTTAGAAACAAGGTGAGTAAGAGGGAAACACGCTATATGCTTCTCTCACTCGTTCCTTGTATCTTAGCGTGTACCAAATCAATGAAAACAAGGTCGTATCTAGGACATTGAAACGAGATTACGTCAAAATTTCAAAACGATGGAATAACGAGATCACGCGGCACGTTTTATCTAAAAAAAAAAAAAAGAAAAAAAAAAGGAAGAAAAAAAAGAAAAAAAAAAAATTGTGAAATATTCAATGATCAGAATCATCAATTGGAATTACGTTTTGTCAAAAAAAAGAAAAAAAGAAAAAGGAAGATAAATAAAAAAATAAAAAACAAATAAAATAAAATAAATAAAAAATGTAAACGCTTTCGCACGAATGGATGCTACAATCTAGTCGATATAAAAAAAAAAAAAAAAAAAAAAGAAAAAAGAAAAAAGAAAAAACTTATTCGTACGCCCGAAAATTCGATTGCCATTCGTGTTCCGACAAAATTTTCATGACATTTCAACAATATTTCAAATTCCTCTGTAACTTAACCTTCCTAAGGATGAAGGAAATAATCGAAGAAAGAGAAGAAGAAATGGAGCCAAAGAATTGACGTGAACAGAACACGCCGTACTTATCTCCTTGGGAAAGCTGAAAAATCCTATCCTATTCTATCCTATTCTATCCAGAGGCTACGTAACGGATTGTCAATCTTCGTTCTATTCCCGAGGCGAGGAAGAAGAAAGAGAAAAGAGGAAGAGAAATAGAGAGGTGGAGATTGAATGGAAGAAGATAGAACATTTATCTCAACATTATTCCCCTTTACGAAAGAGAAGAAGGAACGGAGTCTTTCGAAAATCGCTTTAGGCTCGTCCTACGGTTTTCAGGCTGCGTAAGCTTCTGAATCCGAGAAAGCGAAATCAGCACGGCTAATAATTACCACCCTTCGGTAGATTCTATCCTTTCGTATTCGAAGGACGAAGCGCACCCTTCACAGCTACCACCATTTCACGCGTGGCTAACCTGACACCGCGTGATTTCGAATAGCTTTCGAATCTTTTCTATCGAAAGTGAAAGAGAGAGAGAGAGAGAGAGAGAGAGAGATCCTTCAAATTACGTTTCATTCAATATCAGTTGATTATTCAACTGCGAAGGTATCGAACTATCAATGATTTCTACTCTCTCAATGAAATTATACTCAATAAAATCTTTTCATCATTTTTTTTTTTTTTTTTATATATAATAGAAAATTAAAAATTACTTTTGTCCCTTTTGTACAGAGTTTTCTTTTTCTTTGCGTTTCTTTTTCTTTTTTCTTTTTTTTCCCCCTCGAATTTACTTTATCACATTGTTCCTTCCCACCCAACCCCCCCCCCCCTGATTCCTTCGATATTGTAATTTGGTTTCAATGGAAAATTCCTCGTATATTATCAATTTCTAATTCTTTTCTTTTTTTTTTCTTTTTTTTTATTTGACAAAGTAACGTTTTCTTTTTCTTTTTCAATATTAATCGTTGTAACCGGCTAACATGGGCTCTCTTTTCTGCTTATCGAAGAATTCGATATTAGGGAGAGTGATGGAAAACTTTCATTTCCCAAGGTATCCTGATGGAATAATTCACTTACACATAGGCTCAAACCGGGAAAGAGCCGGGAGGCCCGAGAAGCTACTAACGGCAAGGGTATCCTTGAATTAAAGTGGGCGTACGAGCGTCCTTCTCCTATCGTCGGATGTGTCGAGTTATAAAAGATCGTTTCGGCTGGAGCCACCCTCAGATTGGCTATTAAAACCTTCCATACGAAATATCTCGAGATCGTGTTCGCCTCTGCGAAATCATCCCCTTAACTTCGACTACCGAGTCCGTGAAGGGTTGTTTCCAATTTTCCTAAATTACACGCACAACGATGCGACCATTCTGTACGTACGCACGTATACATACAAGCGCGAGTATGACTATGACCGCTAAACTTCGTTTTCGGCCCTTCCTCTCGAACCGCGAATTAATGTTTTCGCCCTTACGCGTTACCAGCATTCGGTTTATCAAGCCATATTCCGATCGAAGGAACATGAATTTTATTGTTATATCTAATCTTATTTGTTTCCTTTGAAAATATTATAAACAAATATCGTATAATAGAAATTATTACCAATTAAATAATTTAATTTAATTATTTTAATTAATATGAATTTAAATTATACTCGTAAGTAATAGAATAAGGAAAACAAATAGAATAAATTAACGTAAAAGAATGTAATATAATATACTTAAAAGAATTATATAATAATATATATTTTTATTATATATTAATTATAT
This sequence comes from Vespa velutina, assembly GCF_912470025.1. Taxonomy (NCBI): domain Eukaryota; kingdom Metazoa; phylum Arthropoda; class Insecta; order Hymenoptera; family Vespidae; genus Vespa; species Vespa velutina. The sequence goes on from NC_062190.1 coordinate 1,053,166, forward strand.
ACAGTTATATATAATAACATTGTTTCTTAAAGAAATTTTATAGAAGGAATCATATAACGTGTGATATACGAATGAGTTACAATGGATATATATTGTAAATATGCATTAGGATTAGCTAAAGTGTTGGTATTAGTCTTACCGTGTAAACGCATAAATGTGTGAGTAAACAATCGTTAAAACATGATAGAGAAGAGATTATCAAAATGTGGGTCACGTTAAATATTAAAATATCAAAGTAGTTTACATATCTGTTAAAAGAATTAGAAGTGTGTTGTGAAAAATTATTATTTTTGAAAGTAGGTCTCGGCTTATACAAATTTAGAAAATCCTATGATAAAGAATAAGAACTTGTGTTCTAAAGTTGGATGATATAATATTGTATCGCATAGTATATAATTGTGTAAGATATTTTAGTATTTTATATATACAGGGTGTTCCTAAAATAAATGGCCAAAATTGAAATGTTAATTTAATGTATATAAATATATACCTATATACATATATATATATATAGTTTATAAATTCAGATTCGACTTTTATCACTAAGACTAATATTTCCACGCTAAATAAAAACTATCATAAAACTTAAATTTAATCGTTATAGATCATTGATCTTGGATTATCGATCATTGGATTAATAATTAAACATTGATATTTTGTGTCTGTGGATTTGATTTCACCTCTCAATCCACACATACACGTACACATGCTATTTCAATCGGATCATTTACTTATCATTAATATCATTAATAACAAAACATCTGTCATACTATTATAAGATATCATCGTTCGCTAAATGATCTACCAAGTAATCATTGATTGATATATCGCTCATAAATATTTACCTGTCATAGTATCGATCATTTACGGATCTACTCGTAAATATCCTCAGCATATTCGTAAAACTTTAATTTTGTAAAGCCTATGATCTCGTAGAAAAAAAAAAAAAAAATAATAAGTCTAATATGAATCATTTGAGGGATCAAAAAGTAAATTGTATCATGCGTTTGTACAATCATGATTCTTCCTTTAAAGAAATCCGATTGATCTATTTGATACAAGAACGACATCGTCAGGTTAAACACTGTCGAAACAATCGAGTCAATTTCACGCTCGATTCATCCCGCGTCTCTTGCATACTTAATCAGGGTCGTCTTCATCGAGAAGCTAATTACATTTTTGTCGTGGAAGGCTCGGTTAGAAGGAAGAGGCGCGAAAGAGGAACGATGGAAGGAAGAGAGGGTGAGTCGCCAAGGGTGGTTTCGTTTCGATATTCTATCCCGTTGGATGCGCGTCGTGGTAAGAAGCGGATCCTCATGAATACACTAATAGCACTAGGCCAACCTCCTCCGGGCTATGCTTTTCCATAACGACTACTTACACGACGAACCTTCTTAATGAGAGGAATATCAACGGTAGCTGTGACATTCCCTTGTGAAACTAGGCCGTTGCAAGACTTCTTCATCGATTTTTAAGAACGTCCAAGTCCCTTCGAGGTCTTTTTTTCTTCCTCTCATTTCTTTTCTTCCTTTCTTTACGATGACCCCTTTCTCTCTGTTCTCTCTGTTTTCTCTATTCTCTCTTTCTCTCTCTCTCTCTCTCTCTTTCTGTCGTCGTGAAAAAATGACTCAAAATTACAATAAACTTTTAAACGTACAAACATAGAAATAAAATAATGAGAATCTGTTTGCGTAAAATTAAAGAAAAGAATTTTCATTGCAATGAAAATTTCATTGAAATTACGATATACTTAAAATTATATTTAATTTATTATAATATTATTTAAAATCATATAAACATTCATATATATCAAAATATATTTTCTTCTTATTTATTTAATTTATTCTTTATTTTAATTATTTCAATGCATCGTAGAAAGTCGGATATTATTATTTAAATGAGATAGGATCTTATGGTTCTGATTTGTACGTATACATACGAAGTGGATAATTTTTTCGCCGTGGATCAACGCTATCAATCAATTCGTTTTTCCTCCAGTATTTGACTTTTCACTATTAATTACTTCATACTTAAAAAAAGAAAAAAAAAAAGAAAACCTGTGCAGTTTACAAGGTTTTATTTTTACACCTTAAAACCCTAATTGTTCCTGTTTAGGATTTAGGACATTCCAGTGCAACTTTGAACACAATTGAAACAATTCGTTCATTGCAGGATTCATTGATGAATTTTTTTTTTATTATGACAGAATTGAAAATGCCTTTTCAAACTTACTAATTATTATTTACGAGGCTTCAAAGAATGCGCAATATTTTTTTGAAATTAAAATTATTCACATCTTGTATAAATGACAGTTATTCAAAGACCCTGGGATTTAGCACAATTTGAAATTTATTTTAAGGTGTGCACAACTAGGATTAAACGATATAGAATAGGAATAAGTAGAATACAGAGATATTATATTTGGGATTTGGAAAGGAAAAATATCGCATATCACATGTTTTCATTTTCGTGATATTCTCGTTCAAAAGTTCTGAATATCAATTCTTCTTATCGGAAATATTTCTTTTCTTTTCTTTTTTTCTTTTTCTTCTTTTTCTTTTTCTAGTACAAATATAAATAAAAATAAAGATACGGAACCGACTATCTACGAGCAAAAAAAAAAAAAAAAAAAGAAAAAAGAAAAGAGAAAAAAAAAGGGACAAAAGAAGGAAACAAAAGCCATGGAGTTCACGAGACATGACGGTGGTATCAAATAGTAGAAATTGTTTTCTTTTATCTTAATGGAACAGGCAAGTAGGGATCGCGGGTAGCCAGTTACACTCCCACCTATGGTTGAGGATATTGTCCTTTGGTGAGCATGTTTTAAAAATGGAATCACTTTTTTCTTTTGTAAAATTACGTAAAGTATTGTTTATTGAGATCGATCGTGGCAGAACTTGTAAAGACTGGTATAACATTTAACAAAATCAAAGCCTAGAGGGTAATGATTTTAACGAAAAAACTGGATTGCCGCTTTGCTTCCGAACGTTTTAGGTCATGCGTGACCTAGCGACGTTTTGCAAGAGGAACGAAAGGTATAAATCGTCTCTGACCTAACACGCTCTTGGTTCGTTCGTTCGTTCTAGAAAGAGGGTGAGAGAGAAAGAGAAAGAGAGAGAAAGAGAGAAGATTTTCTTAACATGATTTCACGCGATTCAGTGGCACGCTTTTACACGCGTACTTGCATATCTCCACAAGCCATACGTGTTATTCTTTCCTTATACACGGAAGCGAAAATATAAAACATGAGAGAAAAGTTAAGATAATCATCTAATCATTGCGACACCTTTGATCGTATAAAATCGCCTCTTTACCGTTTATTCGACTAAAACTGGCTGGTGGTGGGGAGTGTTGGGAGGGAGGGGGGGGGGGGGGGGGGGGAGAAAAAAAAGAAAATGGATTGGCTCGCCGTTTCATCGGACGAGCGTTAAAAGTAAAAGATGAAAAAAAAGAAAAAAGAAAGGAAAAGAAGGAGGAAAGTGGAGAAAGCTCTCGGTATAAGAGAGAGAAAGAGAGAGAGAGAGAGAGAGAAAGAGAGAGAGAGAGAGAGAGAGAGAGAGAATGATAGGGAGAACTCAATTCCGGTGTAGGCGAATAGCCTATTAGAATCTGCCTCGCCTAACTTGGAATTAAGTAATCGCTGTTTGCATATTAATTGTTCATTATGACTCCGGGCAGCAGCCTCCGGTAAAGTTAGCGGGACGAGAAGAGCTTGCTCGGAAGTGCGTTCGATGCCCATAGTTGGCTACCAAGTCGATGCCTCGTTGCAACACGGGGGAAATTCGTGTAACGACACTCTATACTTGCCTATAGCGATCATTCTCTCAGTGTCTCTCTCTCTCTATCTCTCATCATCCCTTGATCATTTCTATCCATTCTTGAATCTTCGATATTCTAGCTGAGATCATTATATTCCCTAGCTCTGGGAACAATTAAAAAAAAATTATTGTACTTCATACTATTTTATAAGAGAAAGAAAAGAATTTTTAAATTAATATTCTTATTATTGCGGAGGGGTGTGAATGGCGGGGAAAGAGGGGAATCGTTTAAATTTTCGCAAAGATCTTTCTTACTCTTTCATTAATTAAATTAATACATTCATATAACATTGATATACGTATATATATATATATATATATATCTGTTTAAAAATAAATAACGTCGAGAGGATAGTCGAATATGTCATAGATGTAAGAGTGACAAAAGAAGGGTGTGGATTAAAGTTTACAAAAGGGAAGCATTTTCGATGCGTGCTACGTCGTAAAACACGTCGTCGTGCGTAATAACTTTCTCATTTGAGAAACTTTATTTAATGTCCTTTATTCGACGCTTTCTTTACGATCTGAGAATATAAAGTGCGTTAGCCTAGCAATAATGTTGCCAACTCATAAAAGTTAATACACTCCCAATATTTTTCAGTACAAATTATCTTACAGTCCCTTCTCTCTTTCTCTTTCTCTCTCTCTCTCGTTCTCTTTCTTTCTCTCTTTCTCTACTTCATTTTTTTCGTATCCTCCCTCGTTCACTCGTCCTCAGTAGTATATGGAATGGTCGTAAAAAGCAGGAACTACCCTTCGTGGTCTTAGTTACTGGATGGAGCAATCGCGATTTCTCGATGAACGTTTCAAACTTTCTAACTTCGTTAATATACAGTTGTCTATTTAAAGTTAACATCCGGGCACTTTGCTCATTCATATATACATAAATGCATATGTATAATATAATACATACATATATATATATATATAATTAAGATAATTATATATAAAGATTTTGTCACCCCCATAAAACTTTACTTGTTTATTCATGAACAAGAAACATATTATTCTGGATAGCGCATTTATAATCAATCTATATAATTTTAATATCGTTTCAATATTTATGAATAAAATTATTTATATTTATTAAAACGTACAATTCTCTAATCAATAATTCAAGGATAAACTAAACTACATTAAGATATATTGAAACGATATTAAATCATTCGTATGGAGATCATCGTGTTGACAGTTCTTATCGGGGAATAGTAATGCCATCACGATTATCTTAAAATTGCACCTTCTTTACGAGGCCTTTACTTTTCTACCCTTAGATCCTACGGGATAGCAGATCGGTCTCGTTCACGATGAGACTGCGATGGAGGCATGCCAATGCTCGTAAAACCGTGCCTTGTATTCCGCGAATCGCATCCATTTCTCTTTCCTTCTTTCTCACTTGGCTACGTATTACGAATTCAAGAATCGACTTTATGACGCCAAGGATCGCATAGACGAATATTCACCCGGCGATATCGTCATTCTCCCCGTATCTCTCTCCTGGGCCTTCTTTACGTTCAAGTTAACATCATGGGAACGTTATCTTTGAGAAAAGGTTATTATTCTAGGTACCTAGTATGGTTGTAACTTCGGTGAATAGTCAAATTGCATAGGATGATGGTAAGGGAGAAGAAATAATGGGAGAATAGAATTTAGTGTTACCTGCATGTAACCGAGTATTTGTTCTTTTTCTATCAAACGAGTCTTATCAGTGTTATCGAATAAAGCAGTATAGTCAGACAGGCAAAAAAAAGAGAGAAGAAGAGAGGGGAAAAAAAAAGTGGATCTATCGCGTTAAGGCAAAACGCCAGCAAGACTTTTTCCATGGAGGAAGTTCGAAAAGGAAGAAGGATCCATAAGAAAAGAAAAAAATAACGGAGAAAGAGAGAGAGAGAGAGAGAATGACCCAAGACGACGTAGCAGACATAACGCATCGCTCGGAGCGACGCATACGGGCCGATTCGCAAAAAGTATCCGGGCTTTGGCGATACGGCCCCGAAGGCGCCTTGATTCTCGCACATGCGAGACGCCGAGAACGTTGAATCGACTCTGGCTCGATCCTTTCTCATTCTCTTCCTCTTTCTTCCCTTCCTCAACCTCTTCATCCGGCTACTCCCACCTTTATTCCTTGCATCCTTTAGCTCTTTTCGGGGTTGCTTTGGAATCGATGCTCTGCAGGAATGCCTTCGTGAATCTTCAAAATTTATACGACTATGGGTAATAACGGATCTATTTTATGAGTTTGGCAACGCGAGATCACTTACAAATATTACATATGTCTTGTCGTTGATCCTTTGTGATCACCAATGTGAACTATTTGCCAGACGAATTTCCTTTTTTCCTTTCTAAATTTTTCTTCTTTTTTTTTTTTTTTTTTTTTTTTTTTTTTTTTTTTTTTTATCTTATCGTTACTTTATTCTCTGTTAAATATTTTTCTTGTCTCTATAAGATCTCATCGTTAAACGAATTAATTGATATTTATTATTTCAGATTTAATTTAACGAAGAACATTAAAATTTTTCGATCATAAAATAATATCCTCGAAGATAATCAATCCTTTCTCATTATATATTTCTCATTATATATATATATATATATATATATATATATTTGTTGTTCTTATTGTTGTATTAGAATAAATAAATTAAAAAAAAAAAAAAACGAACAAATTTGATGAACAATCAATTACACATTTTTTAATTCCAATCGTTGTCCAGCGATATTAAGCCAAGAACATTTTATATCTCATAATATAGAAATATTATAGATAATAAACAAAATCTATGGAACATTATTAGACATAAAATATTTTCGATAAGTCTCAATAATATTACGAGGGGAAAAAAAGCTTTAAGATGAAGAAAGATTAAATGATGATATTAAGATGAATTTACATGTGTACATTTGTCGTCGATACTACTTTTCCTATTTTGAAGAATACATTCGTTGGTTCATAACGAGAAAAAGAGGAAGAGAGAAAGAGAGAAAGAAAGAGAGAGACAGAGAGAAATAGAGACAAAGAGAGAGAGAGAGAGAGAGAGAGAGAGAGAGAGAAAACACATACTCATGGAAACGAGTGCTTGCGGTCGAGCCGTGCAATCAGATAGTGTCCAGTGTATGTCAACCCCCTCCTGCCGAATATAAATTACGCAATTTGTATAAAGAGCAGGAATGTCTGGCATCGTCGTCGGGTTTCTATCTTTCTCTCACTATCTGTCTCACTCTCTCACTTTCTCTCTCTCTCTCTCTCTCTCTCTCTCTCTCTCTCTCTTTCACAGTCTTTTTCGTTCTTTTTCTTTCCTGCAAACAGAAATATGCATAAATATAGAGAGAAGCAACGACAAGCGTAACGCTAATGCGTTTAGTCTGGCTACGTTCTGGTAACGTTCGCATTCCTCCGTCCTTTTTTTCCCTCCAAAATTTTTTCCACGGAACAAGCCAATGGAAATGGAATGACGGACGAACGAGAGCGAATGGCGAGGAAGTAGAAAATGGACGAGAGAGAGAGAGAGAGAGAGAGAGAAAGAGAGAGAAAAGAAAAAAGAAAAAAAGGGAGAAATAACTCCTAAAGTTCTCGTTTGTAAAATTATACTTAACAATATTATTAATATATTCTATCGAATAATCTTGATTACTATCGTTTGTCATATATAACGAATAAATTATTTTCATTATTTGATATAAATAAATGTACACAATAAAAAAAAAATTAATTCTTTTCAATAATCCTTCAACGAATAGTACTACGAAATGATCAATGAAAAATAAAAATCAACAAATTAATATTATTTTTTCGATATTTTTCAATATTAATATTAATCGATTGATTGTTCATGGTAGAGAGTGAGCATACTTTACGGTCAAATTCATTATACGTGTAACCTTGAGAAAGAGAGAGAGATAGAGATAGATAGATAGATAGAGAGAGAGAGAGAGAGAGAGAGAGAGAGAGAGAGAGAAATGGTTAGATGGACCCGCATTGAAGTCCGTCAGCTAGGCTAGCTCGTAATAGACAGTGTGTATGCAAATTAGTCGACCCGAGTAACACATAGGGGTTAATACTTAGCACGTGATGGGGCGAGAAGACGACGAGTAGTAGAATGATCGCATTTAATTCCAATGTCTAGCGTTAGAAACTAATAGACGATGAATTGTTCGTGAAATTCGACGTTCCGTCACGACAAACGACAACTGCAATGATAACATATTCGCCCTATCTCTCTCTCTCTCTCTCTCTCTCTCTCTTTCTATCTCTCTCTTTGTTGATATTAAATATAATACCTATACGTAATATATTACACGTAATATAAACCACAAAAAGATATTGTTCAGTCTTAATATCATCTTTGATTCGAAACAAAAAGATTCGACCCTATAACAGAAATGTCCCTTCTTCCCTTTCTCGTTGTCCTTCCATCACAGTAATTGTTTCATGGTTAAACTGTGGGGCAGGTTCGATCCAACGTGTTTCATGCCTTTAGACATCTCCCCTCGTAATTCGCGTAATTTCGAGCGTCTCTTTCTCTTCTATCTTCCAACGGGGTGAAATAGAGTGAGAAAGAGAGATAGATAGATAGAGAGAGAGAGAGAGAGAGAGAGGAAGGGAGAAAGTAGAACTCGTAACTCTGGGAACGGAGGCTAGTATTTTGCTCTCTGGGAGGAAAATCCTCGGTGGTCCTTTCGTAAAGATCGAGACCCTACGATGAAAAGACGGCGAAGAGGAGATTACTCTAGGTAGTCTCGTTAATGTACGGACTAAATTAAGCCTGGGAACTCGTTTTAATGTTCTTCTTGTTCCTGAGACCTCTTGAGAAAGTAAACTCTACGTCGAACGTAAAAGCGTATCTTATGCGATTCGTAGTAGTAGTAGTAGTAGTAGTAGTAGTAGAGTGTATACGGTTAGGAATATACTCGATAAAAGTTTTCTTAAATGCCGAATAAATATTCGTGTTATTATCGATAATAATTAATGATGATATTTATTTATATTTTAAATACGTTTTATTGAAAATTGATATTCTTCGTTCAATGTGACTATATCTAGACTGTGAAATCTATAAAAGAGATTATAAATTATATTTAATAAGGATAGAAAAAGACTCACGTAGTGATATATAACGAAAGGCTTAAGAAACGCTGTGGATAGTAATCGAAGATACTGTTAAGAACTCGTTACGTGTTGAAAAGGATGAATTCGCTGAGAGGTTGAAGAATTCCCAGATCGTAAATAACGCTTCGAGAGCTATTTCTTCGTGAAGCTTCTCTTCTTTTCTTTCTTTCTTTATTTCTTTCTTTATTTCTTTCTTTCTTTCTTTCTTTCTTTCTTTCGTCCTTTTTCCTTTGAAGATCGATAAGATAGGGAAGGGAAAGGCCGAGGCTATCTTTTCTGTACGTAATTAGAAAGCGAATCGGTTCTTTTAATCGGGAGCTTCGTTTCATTTCACTGATAACGTCCGTTGTAGCTTCCAAGGGGTGTTCTCTGAAGAAACTAGACGATCTATGTAACAACGTTATATACAGTACATACGTACATATGTATACATGTAAATAATATATAATTTAATTCATTCTTACTTACTTTTAATATAATACTAATTTTGAAATTAAAAGATTAATTTATAATACGCTTATTACGATCGATCAATAACTTTTTTTTTTTTTTTCTCTAATAAATGATGAGATAAAGAAAAACGATTTCATAGTTTATTAACACTAGTAATTGTTTTAATAATTAACACCGATAATTAATGGCATAGTGATTAATTTTTAATCCATTGCATTGTATCTTTCATCCTGTATATTATCAATCATATACAAATACGTACTATCTGTAAATAATACATATATCTATATATTATATAAATATATATATATATATATATCTACGATACTACATAAATATGTATATTCAACGCATCGTTGCGGATCCATCGATAACGAGAATTTGGATTTCTGAACGGACGAAAAAACAATGTCATCAATCATCTGGCTGTCCTTCTTTTGTCCGACGCTCGTCGTTGCGGCAGCTTTCGTTGAAACAACCAATGAAAAATGACCTACCGGCAATTATGAGCGGCTCCACGATGAGGAAAATTTTATATGGGGAAAGAAAGATGGAAAATATATACGCGATGTGGTATGCCTCTATGGAACCACCCTTTCCTCTCATGGTCAATCCGTGCTTCAGAGAGAAAGAGTGGAATCACGTGACGAGCGACCTAGCTTTATTTTCGTTTTAATCTATATCATCGTTTTCGCGGTTGAATCTGATTATCGATAGACTTTTAACGTGAAAGATTAACCGATATCACTCTACTCATGATCAAGGAAAATTATGAAATTATTATGAAATATTCAATCATATAACGTCATCTTTTTATTCGATTCAAAACGATAGATTGTTCTCTCTACGAGATCCATTTAAATTTATTTCAATATGAAAAATTTATTAGACTGTTCTTAATCTATTAATTTATTATATAGAATATTTAAATTGTTTATACCAACAAAATATTTATTTGCATTGATAGATTTAAATAATATTTCACTAAGTATTTCTTTTTCATTTCTTTTATCTTCTTTCTTTTAATCGTAAATCGTATTCTTCAATTTAATTTAATTATTTGATTTAATTGTTCAATACAAGAGATCTTTTTCTTCTACATTTTCTTTTCCTTTTTTCTTCTTTTCTTCTTTTCTTTTTTTTTTTTTTTTTTTTTTTTTTTTCTTTATGTCGATTGCAAACTCGAATTTTGTCCAATTCGATTACAGAGTAAATATCGACAAAATCAAGACATTCAATTTTAGGTAAACTCCGCTTTTCCTGTATCGTCTTACAACCACAATGGAAGATAATTTGATGCTTCCTTTCTACTATTTCACTTCACTATAGAGATTCAGAGAGAATTAATACACGACAATGTAAACGAGTAAAGTAAATCAATATTTTGGATATTTGAGTTTATTTATAAACAACAAAGAATAAGAAAGAGTGAGAGAGAGAGAGAGAGAGAGAGAGAGGGAGAGAAATAATGTGTAATTTCGAATAAAAATAACAAGAAAATAGTTCGCATTATCGGATTTCTAAAAGAAACATGATGACCTTTGAAGAATTTTCTTTGACATTAAAAAAAGATCACAGATTTGTCGATATTTATCAATTGAAGTAAAGAAACATTTCTATTACGAGTATTTATAATTTATCGATAATTCATGAGTTCGATTCTTCGATCAAACTTTCATGAATTTTCCAACTATCTCGATCTATATTTTCCTTTTGCTAATTACGAATTCAACAGTATTCGTTTTAACGGATTCGAATGGGGTAGCGGCCATAAAGATCTAGCGGGGCGTCGACAAGCGCGTCGATTTATTTCCACGAGCGTACCACGAGCTCGACAGATCGATCGACAGATATCGAGACCGCAGTTTTTCACCGTTTGAATAAGGAAGGTTTGCTTTGCACTCGATCCAATCTGATCCATCGACGCAGGTATCGGTACTTGATAACTCTCTTTTCGTCTCTCTTTCTCTCTCCTACCCCCGCTCTCTCTCTCTCTCTCTCTCTCTCTCTCTCTCTCTCTCTCTCTCTCTTTCTCTCTTTCTCCTCATACTCGTATTACGAGAATGGTGAACTTTTTCGTCAATAAACGAGCGTGCTTCCATTTACTCGTTACTTCATCATCGGAGTTCCTACTTTTCTCTTCGGAAATTCGATTTACACTGCTACTCAAAAAATGCAACCGCGATAGAGAGAGAGAGAGAGAGAGAGAGAGAGAGAGAGATAGAGCTACTCCATTCGGTTGCTGGATTTATGCTCGTCAATGACGAGCTCATATCATGACGTTATCGTTGACTACATAGATCTATAAATCCAAAGCTCAAAGTTGATGAGAGAACACCTTACACAACGTCATTCGTTTCACGATACCACTAATCTATGATCAATATTTTATTCCTTCGACTCTTCCTCCTCCTCCTCCTCCTCCTCCTCCTCTTACTTCTCCACCATCTCTTTTCTTCTTCCCTCCTCTGCTCTATCCTTTTCTATCCTTTTCTCTCTTTTACTCATACTTTTAATACAACCTGGTTAATTGGATTTCTCCGGTTCGTTTTCAAATTAGATTTTCACGTTATTATGTCCTTCAAGGAAAGTTCGATAGCACATGCGTTGGATCTATTGGTTCTACTTTTGAAATAAAATTTCAAGCAACCTATGACGAGATCAAACGCATATTCAAATTATTACGAACGATATCGAATAGATTTAGTATATGTAATTGAAGAAAAGAAATGAAAAAAAAAAAAAAAAAAGAGAGAAAAAAAAAAAGAAATATATCCGACATACTTTATGGATAAAGTATAATTTAATTAATTACTTATACGATGGTATTAAGAGCGAACGATGTGATCGAAAATATAATGGGTTAAATTTCCACGTTAAAGTATTTTGAGAAAATATAAAAATGTAGAAAATCAATAATGATAGATAATTTTGTGAGCTCGTGGATTATTTGTTGTAATAAAATCATTAATAACAATGGAAGGTTCAAAGTTGAAACGAATATCGAAACGATGAGAAACAGTTGAAATGAGAAAAGTCCAATCCCATTGGAAAGCAGAATGAGTTTGTTCCTGGTTGGTCAGAATTTCCGTGCAGATATCTAACTAGCTATTGTACAACATAGGGCAAAGAGTATTGTATCATATATCGCTGACTTTGGGTCGTGAAGGATTTTATCGTTATGAATTTAATATTCATACAAACAAACCCTCGAGCTGTAGCATTCTCAGAGAGGAACACATGAGGATGTAACAGGGCAATGTGAACGGTCATGGAAGGGTGGTACTTAGAGGGTTGAAAGAAGGGGAGCCACGTACTCGAGTATACTACTATACTCTCTCTCTCTCTCTCTTTCTCTCTTTCCTACTCTTTGGTTATCGGTAATTCAATAAAAACGGGGAGATGCGGCTGAAATTTAATATCCAGTGCCATTAAAAGTCTCCGGTATTGTTTTCAGTTAGTTACAAATTCAAACTTGACTGAGAAAAGCGACACGATTGTTCAAGTTCCGATCGTCTAGTTCATTCATTGTATGATTTCGAATATTTGAAATTAAAGTTAACGAGAGAACACCTGTTTCTCGGTCGTGTCGAAATATTCTGGAATCATGAAAGCCACTAAAAAGGATGAGACAAAGGGTACCGTATATTTCTGCATTACCGACTAAACTCAGTCTGAGTGTTTACCTCGTGGGAATCTGGCAAACCGCCGATTTATCCCTTGCGGTGTAGACGCATTCGTACTTATCGTTATTAATTAGTGGAAAGTGTCCGCTGTGGGTTTTGGACGAAGCTTGAATTTTCGCCATGGCAAATCCTCTTTTGCGACCCTTCTCTGAGTTCGAACCTAACTACCATATTACTCGTAAAAATTCGTCACTTAAGGGACTGAAAAGTAGGGAGTAGGGTGGTGAGGGTAAGAAAGGGGACAGGAGAGAGGAAAAAAGAGAGGCAGAGAGAGGGAGAGAGAGAGAGAGGAAGGGAATCTCATTGGATTTTATTAAAAGACGATCTTTTTCAAGCCATCGAAAATAATTTGATATCTAATTTGGAACGGTTCGCAAAAGCCACTAGAATAGAAACCTTCTCGGTCTTTCGGCAATAACAGTAGATCTACCTAACGAGCCTCTAAATAAGAGAAAGTAATTTCATGTATTTATGCGTGAATTACGGTACAAACGGGGATATCTCCGGAGGCAATTAACGCCGACTTCGTAAAACGAGCACCTCTCTAGTAAACTCGAGGAAAATGCCGTTGGTAACATTCCTGTATTTACGCATACACATACAAATACACATACACACAGACATATCACATCTTCTTACACGTACGTCGTTTGGCCCTTAGGAATAATCAAAAGACTTTTCCATTTCTAACAAAACTAATTAATTATTTGACCTCGTCGTTTCCTTTAATAAATGAATATAATTCATAATTATGGATTATAACTATCATCCATTGAATTGGAACGAAAAAAAAGATCAGTTTCGATTATAAAATATAATATAATCTATTATAGGTAACGTTAAGTCGTCGGTCCAATTGCATCGTCGAGAATAAATCTCTGTAGTTCTGTACAAGTTCGTTGACTCGCTGTGAGGTAGGATGATATGCCGAACTCTCGCAACAAGACCCGTGAAATCCAGGATCTCGGAAGTCTCCCTCGCTCGGATTAAGAACACCCGGCTGTTCTCAGCGCTGGCTAGTTCGCGTCGCGCGACGAGAGGATTAATACGTCGGAATGACGTGCGCGTTAACCCTTAAACACATTCTACTGCAAGACAATCTTAAGATCTTTGGATATATCTGTATAAAGGAGATTTCATTATCCTTTGAATGGTATCTTAAATAATCCCATATATCCATTCCGAAAGAAATTATATATGTATATACTCTGTTTTTTTTTTTCTTTTTTCTTCTTTTTTTTTTCTTTTTTTTTTTTTTTTTTTTTTAAACAAAATTATAAAACATTCGATCAATTGTGAATCCTATCCTCGTTCGTACATACATAATTAATACTTAACGACGAATATTAGCTTAATATAGTGTTCGTACTTTTAATATGGAAAAAATAAAATTAATTTAGATAATTGACGAAACGTTGTTCCCTTAAAATAAACAAAAGGAAAAGGAGAAAAAATAATATCGAAGTCTCGTTTCCTACGAGAACAAATTTAAGCTAAGTTAATGACACAAACAAATGATTCGCCAAATATTCCCCTATCTGTTATCATTTTTTGTCCGAAAGAAAAAGGCTGGTCAAGAGGCAAATGGAGAATATCCAAAAAAGGGGAAAAAAAAAGAACAACCGCAGGACCAACGAAACAGCTTTTAATTACTGCCGCTTGATACATTACAACGTTTTCTGGCTCTCTTCGTCCGGAATAGTTATTAGCTACTCGTCGACCACTCCTACTCATCCGTTATTCCACTTGGCTATCAAAACTATCGAGTTTACTCTCTCGCTCGTACTTTTGAAAAAAAAAAGGAATAAAAAAAAAAAAAAATAAAAAAAATAAAAAAAAAAAGAAAAAGTAAAAAAAAATAACAATTGCCGTAACTTCACTAAAGGTCAGAGTACCATAAAAGCCAACTCATTCGATTATATTCTCGCTAGACGAACAGAAAAAGAGCATTGTCTCTTCCCCCACCCCCTTCCTCCAACCCCCGTTTTTCCAACGAACAAACTCGACCGAACAAAATCAGGGAGGAAATTTGTTGAGACAAGAGGGAAGATATAATTGGCTCGATGAGCGGATTGGTCGCGTGGGCTACGGTCAACATCGAATTACGTAATAACCGACTTGGTCGAAGACGACACAGATGAGAGGAGGAATTAGACTGAGGTGGGACTGAGAGGGTAAAGGGGTTTGGAATAATTTGCAGGGCCAACAACCTACGTGCAACTGCGTGGAAGTCGAGCCATTTCGGGGTAGTTGACAAGGGGTCCCGGCAGCACGTCCCTTTGCCAGAACGACGACGGAAGATTTAAAACTAGCGCGACTTGCTAATGACCATTAACTGCTTGTCCTACGCTCCACCAACTCAACGGGCGCACGCTCGGTTCACTCACTCACTCACTTTCTCTCTCTCTCTCTCTCTCTCTCTCTCTCTCTCTCTCTCTCTCTCTCTCTCTCTCTTGCCCTCGTTTGCTCGCTCGCTTGCTCGCTCGCTCTTGTTTTCTCTGGAGGCCTCCCACGCGCGTGGCGCGGCACCATCGGGGCCGGCAGCTAACCCCCGCGAGATTTATGCACCGGATGTGACTCGACTCCCCGTGGTTTATGGCTTTCCAGTGTTGCTCTGAGCAACACACGTACAGAATATAGGTGCGCAATACCATAGCAGTTTTGCGTTAGAGTATTGTCTTCGCTATTGCCTCTGGCGGTTTTGTCTTTAATGCCAGTTACGAGTGTCTCAACGAGGCGATTCAATCTGCTTGTCTTAGTTTTTCCTAACTCAGAAACGTTTTATCATTTAAGAAAAATCATTCCTTGAATGGATAAGATCTTTTTATAAACCTTCAATGGTTTTACAAACGAATGGAATTCAAGAATAGTTCATTCTACAAATAATTCGCATTGCATTTACATATACATATCGATTTTAAAATAATATCTTTCGATTGGTAATAATAATTCATCGCTGTTAATTAAAGCCATACGTATTTCTTGATGAGATATTAATTAAAGAAATCGTTAGAGAAATTATTTGTTATGAAAACAATATAACGATATAAATCGTCATATTTGAAAAAAAAAAAAAAAACAAAAAAATCGAAAGATTTGACCTAATCTAATTATCCACTTTTTATTCCGTTCTATTATCATTTCAAATATTATTTTAGTACATTAATGGACATACGACGTTGCAAGTATCATATGTGATGCAAACGAGCCCTGAAACCACTTGCTATGCTTCTCCTAAAATCATCCCTCTCAATATCATCGATGATACTCGACCATATGCGAGAATATTCACCGTATGATACACCCTATGTGTATATATGAACTTGGAGAACAAATATATACCTATGTAGGTACCTACCATATTGCTATTAGAATATCCCTTCCAGACAACATAATCGATGTTTGGAAAACCGTAAACTTGGAAACGACGTGCATCTTTCTCGGCACTTACACTCGGCCCAATGTGATTTTAGCGAGAGAAGCCGTCTAGAAGAGACATCGACGAGAATCGACGAAGCTTCTCCTATGCGTACCTATACCCTCGGGTAAAACTCTCTTGCTTCTCAACGACGACGACGACGACGACGACGACGACGACGACGACGACGACGACGACGACGACGACAATAACGTAGACGTAGAGAGAGCGAGAGAACGAGAGAGAGTGAGAGAGTGGGAGGAAGAATGGAAGAGGGAAGGTTAACTCCGACTTAAAGGCTGTTCGGTACTCTCTCGGGGATGGCGAGGTCGTTGTCGAAGACGGGGCAAGTCTTGAGTTGAAAAGAGAGGGAGAGAGAGGGAGAGAGAGAGAGAGAGAGAGAGAGCAGGAAAGAGAGAAGTAGAAGGATCGAAGATGTGCGACCATCGTAATATCACAGGCAATTTCCTGAAGGAATTTGATCGGTTCCTATATCGCTGAGAATATTTTTCCTCTTCATTTATTTTTCGAAACGTCTCGCGAACCTGCTACGATCTTTCTCGTTGGTGCATACATACATACATACATACATACATACATACACTTTCATAGATATTACGCTGGAACACGTTCATCCTTAGCGTAAATATAAAGATGTATTAGTGTCGAATATTAGTTATACAAGTAGTTATCTACTATTTCTAAAACGATCCAAATTTTATCATCCAATAAATCCCTTTATATTCGTCGTCTTTATATTAACATTTCTATGGAAAAAAAATTATCGAGGGAGGAAAAAAGTAGAAAAAAAAAAAAGATATTTGCAATCGTTCGATTCAAATCTTTATCATTTCCTTATTAGCGAGATAATTAAATTAAGCCGAATTAATTAAATACAGCCTAAGATATAAGTTATTGCAAATCTGTATGGAAGTTTCAATGGTAATCATAGGAATCGATTTAGAATCGATATAGAGTCAAATCGTAGTTATCGCGAGGTACATGACATCAACCGCACGTAATGGTTGCATCGGAAAACATTTCAATACCTATAGAAATACCGGAAACGATATCCTCGTCTTGCTAAAGCTGTCATTCGAGAAAAGGATGGAAGAAAGCAGAATAGAGGGAACGAAAGAGAGAAAGAGAGAGAGAGAGACGATACGTGCGCTTGTGGGTAAAGAATTTTACATTCCCCGACTGCAAACGCGCGTTTGATACGACGTTGTTGCTTCCTCGGAATGTCGTTGTCTCTTTCGCTTTCTCTTTCCTGCCTTCTCTTGATACACACTCGAGCGCGCACGACCCTCGACTAGGAATGTAGGAAAATGTTTCTATGGATGTGCCATCGGGACTTGGCTTTGTATCGAATCGTAAATGCGAAGAGCCGCAACGACGCACGCCTTTCTTCTTTTCTGGCAAAAACCCCTTACCTCCTACCATGTTGAACCTTTTCTTACCAATCCTCGTCTTTCTAGATCGGCATATTTGCTCACCGAGACTTTGTACTCCGCGCATCCTCGTACTCCGTAAATTCGAATATCTCGCGAGCGTACACGGCATCCGATCGAGTTGGTCTAGAAACACAAGAGAAATCCATGAACGTACTATTGTTGTCTATGGTAAAATCGTAAAAGCACATGGCGATATTATCTGATCTTTTGAGAGCTCGAATTCTCTTGCTTCTTTTTTTTCCTTTTTCTTTTTCTTTTTATTTTTCTTCTTTCTCTCTCTCTCTCTCTCTCTATCACTATTTTTTTCTTGATTTCTTTCTTTCTCTTTCTTTCTTTTTCCCTTTTTTTCTCTTCCTCTTTTCCCTGTATCGTGTATTTTTGTTTAGATCATTTCGGTCACGTATATACCACCAGCACGAACGAATACACGCAAAGAACATTGCACTTTCGGACTTTTTTCCCTACGCGACAACGATGCAAGAATACTATACTCGTTTCCTTTGTATCTTCGATCTTCCCCTTTGTTAAATGTCAATTTTCTTTGTATGTATTTTTCCAAAACAATATTTCTACGATATTAGTAATTACTTTTTATTTTATTTCGAAAAATTCAAAATCAATAACAAAAATACTAAAGTTAATAAAATTAAATGAAAATTAAAGAGAAATCGTATCATCGGATTTTCTTCGATATATCTTCGAAATCGAGAGAAATATATTTTTAACGAAAACAAAATATGAATGTTCACGTTAGTTATAATCACACGATATGTATTGTAATTCGAGTAGAACATCGAGAATGTTACTTTGTAGTCTCAGAAGCGTTCCTGAGCGAAGTACCTGATTTTCTCTTTCCTTTCTCCCGGGACGAAGTGCACATAACACGGATATCAATGTTTGCGGTAGCACTAACTAGCGGAGTATATTTGTCCTACGGATACGAAGTAGTATATCCGGAGTAGTCCAGCGATGTGTGCAAGGAGGAACTCGTTCGTTTTGAGTTCGTACGGAGAGATAGAGATAGAGATAGAGATAGAGATAGAGAAAGATAGAGATAAAGAGAGAGAGAGAGAGAGAGAGAGAGATATAGCAAGAAACGTAGGGGTGTGAGAGAGAAAAGTGTTTTATGCTTTTCGAGCTGTTTGAATAGCTCCTCGTCGAGGGTTATATCGCGTGACGTGCACGAGATACTCTAAATACACGTATCCGTGTGGCTGGTTGGCTTCTTCTTCTTCTCCTTTTTGGCCCTTATTCATCCCTCGCAATTGCCTTCACTTCCAGAAGATTTCAGCTCGAGTAAAGTACATCCCTGTGAGCTTAAAAAGTCTCTCTCTCTCTTTCTCTCTCTCTCTCTCTCTCTCTCTCTTTCTTTCTCGCTGCATCTCCCTTTCTTTTTCTATACAATGGAATATCGAAGATAGCCAGAGTGTCAGTGAGAATTTTTCGAATTATTCTCATATTTTACAGATAACTACTTCTTACGTTTCACACTCGAACACCTCGATACTGTTTCGATAAAGAGTAACTAATTTTCACGAAATTTAACCTATCAATTCATGAAAATAAACAATGTTCTTTTATGATATAATCAACATATGAATACATATGTTAATTTTTGATGATATGGAATTTTTCGAAAGTAATTACTCGACGTTCGGACAAAATTAATAGAACATGTGTGTACTCGTATATGAGATAGACAATGAGAAAGAAAGAGTTAGAGCAAGAGTGAGAGAGAGTATGAAAAAGAGAAGGAGAAGCTGCAGCAGTGTGCAGTTTAATTCACTCTCTCAGCGTTCGTCATTAACCGAGCTCTGCATACCGTGCGCATCTTTGCCGCGGCATCGGCGAATTACTGTTGTTAGCGTCCTTATTAAATGCGACAAGCCACGTCGGGCGTTTTATGCCATTAAACATGTGAAAGATCATGACTTCGAGCTTGAGAATAGAACCATCCGAAAATCAAGAGAGAAAGAGAGATAGTAGGATAGATAGTGAAATAGAGAGAAAGAGAGAAAGAGAAAGAGTAAAACAGAGTAAGAGTAAAAGAGAGAGAGAGAGAGAGATTACGAAAATTCTCATTGAAAATAGCGTTGCTTTTAGAATGGTACGAAAGTAAGGGTTGAAGATGAGAGGGGGATGAAAAGTAGGGGTAAAATGGGGGTAGGTAACCGATGATAGACCGTCGAGAGTGAACATAAGCCTTTTGGATCCATCCACCCTTCTTCGTTTGGCGTCTTTCTGTCCGTAAATACTGGCACGTGTAAACCACCACTAACATCCCTACCACCGTCCCTAGTCAACCCCTTTCAGGCTGCTCGCGTCGACTACCTAGCCCCGCAAGGCTTTTTGGATCTACTCCTGCTTCTGCTTCTGCTACTACTGCTACTGCTGTTGCTACTACTGCTGCTGTTTACCGGCACAATATTTACTCGCGACTTATAACCATCGACTGTTAAGCCGCGTGTAAAACCCTTACTCGATACCCCGAAGATGTGTGCGCTTACACCGTACACCTTTACTCTCTTTCTATCGATCTTATATAGCTTACTCTCTCTTTCTCTCTTTCTCTCTCTCTCTTTCTCTCTCTTAGCCTAATGTCATCGTTTACGCATTCTTGCGCGGGTTTTTAGTTCATCTTTTTTTTTTTTTGGTTCCATCGATTTCTTTGAGATTTTATTTTATTTGACTGTTATATATTCGGGACATTGATGAAAAGTCAAACCGAGACAAATTTTACGAAACAAAAAGGAAATGAATTAAAAAAGAAAAAAAAAAAAGAAGAATGAATAATCCTTGAAATAAAATAATAATAAAAAAAGTAATTGAAATAAAATAAAATAATAAAAGTAATAACTTTATAGGCACAAACATTGATTACGTATTATACGTAAAAATTTACAAGCGAGTTGATTAATTTAAATAAATTAAAAAAATATAAACTTAAATAAATTAAAAAAAGTTCCGCTTATTAAATAAATATTTTAAAGAGAAATATTTAAAAAAAAAAAAGAAAATATTTATATATATATATAACATATATATATATATATATATATATATATATATATATATATATATAACAAAAGATTAAGCATTGAAATTCGAAATTTTTCTTAGTTAACTAAGAGAAATTCTACGAGAATACTCGATCCAAATGGATCTTTTTGATCTTCGATTGCAGTTAATTTCTCCTTTCTATTTTCCATGAGGATGGCGAAGCATTTCGAAAGATCAGAGAGGGTCAGAGAGGGCCACACGTTTTATCTCTTGCTGCCGTCTATCCCTCGGCTCGCGCGAGTTGCGGTACGAGAGTAGGGGAAAATAAAAAGCTTCTCGCTTTTACGATTATAGAGCTCGTAGTCGACGGCGACGTAAGCCTCAAGCGGCGCGCGCGCACAAAGCGTCCCTCTCGTAGTTTACAGATAGCGCCGAGTTATTTGTGGTGGCTTCGTTTCTCCGTCGAATGCAAAGAGGAATCAACGAACAAACGAGTTCCTTTCCTTCCTTCTCCATCTTTCTCTGTCTTTATCTTCTTCACTCTTTCTATGTACCATATGTCTCTCTTTCTCTTTTTCTCTGTAGCATACGTATTTCTCTCTCTCTCTCTCTCTCTCTTTCTCTCGTACTTTTTTTCTCGTTTCTTTTCACTCGCTCTTTTTATCTCTTTGTTCCTTTTTTTCTTCTTATATTTCTTTCTTTCTCAATTCTATTTCTCTCTTTCCCTCTCTCTCTCTCTCTCTCTCTCTCTCTCTCTTTTTTCTCTTTCCTTTTCTCATTCTTTTTCTTCTGCATGTCAGCAGTCAACCGATTCTACGACAAACGGCGGATTAACGAATCGAGCTCGCGATTCTTTTCCTCGGTCCTTTCGTATGCAGATTCTTGGATCCACTTACCGCGCATTTTAGGTCGTAATTTATGGTATAACTTGTCCCGCAAGACGTCTGTCTCGTAAAAGTCCGTCCGATGCCGTTCCTTTTGGTTTTCGTGTTTCTTTTGTGTCGAGATCGCGGTTAGAATAAAGGATATAAATTTCGGGCGAAAAGGCAAAGTCCCACAGTAACTGATTGGACGTACGCACACGTACTAACTTTACACTATCTCGTTAACTCGTTAATTTCTTAATTGAAGAAAAATGTTCTTACCAATTTTTTTCGTGTTCCTACGATTTTTCTCTTTTACAAATTTTAATCGTCCTAACAGTAACAATTTCGTAAGTGAACGTTTGCAAACTTTTCTTTTAATGTATATCATGAAAAGGGTTAACAAAAAACATCATGTTAGAACGAATCAATCGATACAAAAGTTCTCGCAAGTTTCCAACTACGAAAGTTTATCATTCTTTCTCTCTCTCTCTCTCTCTCTCTCTCTCTCTCTCTTTTCTTTTTTCTATTTGTTCTCCGATCCACGTCGGAACTGTGAACTAGAACCGATACTGAAACGAGTTGTAATGAAACAATATCCCATTCTTCCTTTCTTTCCCTTCTCGCTCTTCTTCATTCTTTCTAATCGAACAATTCGCGTTACGTTTTTCGTGCTGTTGCACATGTCAAAAACGGTCGAGTTATATGTTGCTTTTAATCGTGCGCCATATTTACTGATATGATTGCTGGGATAAACAGTCAATATAAAACGAAGAGAGGGAGAAAAAGAAATAGAGAGAGAGAGAGAGAGAGAGAGAGACAAAGACAAATAGATAGACAGATAAACGGAGAAAGAAGAAGCCTTTTCGCAGCTGGCATAGTCTGCTAGCTGTGGTCACGTGCCTTCCTCAAATACAAGCATCCCCTAAACACGTTCATCTCGGCTTACTGCTTTTCATTTACCCGGATCTCTCTAACTCTCAACCACCTTCAACCCTCTCTTTTTCTCCTTTTCCATTACGCATACGTACGGAATGTATAAATACACGTACTTGTTCCTTGTATATGTTTGCGCGCTCATATATCTCTGCAGGCTCATATGTGTATGCATGCTTATATATATATGTACACGTATCTGTGTGTGTGTGTGTGTGTGTGCGTTTATGTGTATGACTGCGTCCGCGCACTTTCCTCGGTCTCATTTTGTTTCCACCCTTCATTCTTCTCATGTCGCGTATGAGCCACCCCGATTCGACAGATGTCACGAGAAGACAAACACGCTTGGACGGACCTGTCAGCGCGTCCCGATGTCGGTCGGTAATCGTAATTAGTACCTACCCCTAATCTGTGGAAGCGTGCAGAACATTCGACGACAGGCTGCTGCTTTCCAAAAGCTTGCGATATTAATTTTCTCCTTTGATTTCTACCGGAGTTAATCCCGTATATTAAATTATGATCATTCGATATTATGAGATCCTCATTTTATTTCCTTATCTTCTTTCCCTTCTGGCACATCTTATAATTGTAAATTTCGAGACATCTTGACGAATAAATCATTCAATATAATTATCTTAACATAACAAATCTTCATATCTTTTTTATTTATTTTAATCGTCATTATATTAATAAGTTATAATAATTATTTGTAACGATACGTAAATAATGATAAGTTTTTGTAATGATTTTTTTAAATGATTTAATAATTAATAAATACTTGAAATAAAAAATATGTATTGACAATGTCGTTGAAATTGTAAATTGTTATCAAGGATATCAAAGATAATATGATTGTGATATTTTTATCAATCAAAAGAACATAAGATGTGACATATTTTTTAATTGTCATGCTCTTTTGTCCAAAGAAAACTATAGGCATTATTCCTGCACCTACGATATGCCAATATCTCACAGTGATATTGAAACAGGTCATAGGTCAATTCGCTAACATTTCGTTTCTTTTGGAATATTGAGAGCCGAGCGTTATACAACTTTGCGTTCCACATTCTCTCTTCCATGAATACAGTTTACTTGAGAGAAATGAAAGTCGACGGTTATTTGAAGAATGATCGACGTGTTAATAGCCGCTCGAAAAGTTTCTACGTCGCATTTTTTAGCAAATATTAAAAAAAAAAGAAAAAAAAAAAAAAAGAAAAAATAAAGAGTTCAGTTGCAAACGATAGAAAATATCTGTTGAACAACGAGAGAAATAGAAAGAGAGGTAAAGAGTTATCGCGGTTATTAAACATTTTTTAAATAATTTAATAGTACAAAATTTTCTAAATTCATCAACTTTCATGTTCGTAATTTATTATTCCCGTAATACGATATGACTTTAATGGATTTTTACATTTTTTCTTTTATTTTGTCTATACTCTATAATACTTATTTTTATTTATCGATCATATCTTCCTTTTTTCCACTTCGTTTATTACATAATTCATTCTCCTCATTTTTAACTAATTCTCGTACATTTATTGGATATTTGAGGATATACGTACGGATCTATTCTTACGAAAGAATGAAAAAATTTGTTACTACAGATTTAATTCGTTTACATTTGATTTTCATTTAATTCTTTCAATTGGATAATAAATAATTCGTTTTAAATTCAATCTATATCCATTTCTTTCTTTTCTTTTTTTTTTTCTTCTTTTTTTTCTCTTAACAAGTCGGTTCTTTAATCGTGCAATTTCATTCAATGTGTAATCTGCAATCCAATTTTAAGTTAAATGAAAAAGAGATACCTAGATAGATAGAGAAATGTACGAAGAGAGTCAGAAATAGAATTTCTAGAATCTAGAGCGTTCTATACTCCGAGAATCTGTCCAAGATCTAGGTAGGATCTCTTACCGCGTTCTGTCTGTCGAGATGCTTCGAACTCGTTGGAGAGGGATGGGGTTAGAGGGTTAGAGACAGCACAATGCGCGCGGATAGATCGCGAGACATTGTCACCCACCCTTGTGGCATCCTTCTCCTCCTCTTCTCCTTTACCGAAATCCTCAAGGCCGCCTCTTTGTTTCTACCTTCTCGAGCGTGTGAAAATTCCAACGTGGAAGATGCGTTCGAGGCACGAAAGGGTCGTTGAAGATGTTCAGGAAGCGCATTCTACCATGGAAATTATTCGAAATCGAGGACATTTTCCAAGGAAATGCATTATTCTATTTTAGATTTTCTATCCATAAAATCTTTCGATTACGTAAAAAAGAAAATCAAGGATTTGTCCTTGAATTTTTAAACGAAGTCTATATCCTATTGAGAAGTAAAAAAGGGTTCTCGTTTTTGTACCTAAAATTTAGAAAATTTCGAACAACAATAAGAAATTTATTAATATCAAAATCGATTATTCTTTTGTTTTTATTTGATACAAATGTTATTTCTTTTTTTTCTTTTTTTTTCTTTTTTCTTTTTTCTTTCAACGATATTAATAAAAATTAGAATATTTTACGTAGAACGATCGTATGAAATAATTTATATCACGTGAAATGATTTCGAAGTTGAATTTGAAATTTGATATTTCCTTTCACCTTGATATTAATAAAGATTAGAACATTAAGAATATTGATCGTATGAAATAATCAATATCATGAAAAATGATTTCGACGTATAATTTGAAATCGCACGTGCAATGTAATCCTCAGATAAGCCTTCTAATCCCTTAAATTCTAAGTAACGCCTGTAATAAGTATAGTGAGTGAAAAAGAGGGAAAAAGGATAGGGATATTTCATTAATCCCATGCAGTGAATGTATAGGAAACTTGAACATCCCCCTTTTCTAGTTCCTAATAGTATGGCATCGAATTACCGCTTCGTAAAGTCGTATTGAAGTAGCTAATCACGTGCATAGAAAACGTAACTAATGACGTTGGAAAGTTACTAGTTACAACAAATCACACTAATGTTCATGATCCATTCGAAAATATTCTTAAGCGGACGATTAACGACGCGTTCGAGGGTCCGAGAAATCGGTTCTAATCATTAAGGAAACGAATTTACTAGATGTAGGCGTGGCCCGCGTTAGAAAATCGGAACGGTGAGAGTGGTTGGTAACACTATGGGGCCAATCGTTGGAGTTAAAGAGCTGAAAAGCGTTAGCTCGAACGAACGAAAAGAAATCCAATGCTTTCTCTCTCTCTCTCTCTCTTTTGCTCTCTTATGAAGAGTGGTAAAGCACACTAGCATTGAGAGCACACGAATGACGAAGAAAGAAGAAGAGTGTAAGAAGGGGTGGTTTTCGAAGAGAGAAAAGAGATAAGCCGGGATCTCAGAACTTAGGAACGAGTTGGCGTTGAGGGAGAAGGCAATGAGCATCGAGGGAAATCTTTCGAAATAAGAGGAGCCAGAACTAAGAGAGCGAACGAACAAGCGCGCGAGAAAGAGAGAGAGAGAGAGAGAGAGAGAGAGAGAAAGGAGAAGAGAGAAGCGGCTGTTCGACGAGCTTCCGCGTCCGGTTACACCGCAAACCCGATAGCCCAGTGCTCTTCTTGAGTAGCCGACTTCCTCGAACATCGAGAAATCCGTCTCATTTCGACCTCAGGAGCCTCGAAACATCCGAGGATAGAACTGAAGCTGCAAGAACTCACTCTAAATTCGACTGGGACGTTCTTCCCGGGCCATAGGTATTGCTTCACGAAAATAGTTCGTGTTCTTCTTTTTTTTTTTCTTTTTTTTTTTTTTCCTTTTTCTCTTTTTTCTCTTTTGTTTTGTCATCCCTCATCATGACTCCCCGCCCCCGCCTCTCCCACTTTATCACTGTCCCCTGAATCTTCTTTCATCTGACTATCTTCGTTTTCGTTTCAAAAACTCACAAAGACATATTCTATATTCATTGCATCGATGTCGCGATAACTTTAATATTTCGTTCCAAAAATAAATTCTTTTCGTTCGGCTCACTCATTATCATTTTCGACAACGAATGATCATTTCTTTGGGGGCGTGGTGGGGGGGGGGGCAGGGCGGGAGGAGGAGGGGAAAAGAAAAAAGAAAAGAAAGAAATTCTTTCCAATTTGTTCTTCTTTTATTCCTTTCTTTCTTCCTTTTTATTTTTTCTTTTTCTCTTTTTCTCTTTTTTTTTTTTTGTTTCTATCCTTTTTATCTTTTTTTTTCTTTTTTTCGTAACCATCTCAACTGTTCTCTTGAAAAATCAAATGGAAATTCGATTTGCATCGTCATATCGACGTTACGTCGGGAAAATGGATACATTTACGAGCACACGACAACAACAACAACAACAACAACAAAAAGTGAACACATTTTTTGCGACTATTTAACAATTGACGATACGGTACGTGCCATTTTTCTTGTAAAACTTGTTTTGCACCTGTACCCATATATTTTTCTCCAAAACTCCCAAAAGTATTCCAACTTAACATTCGATTTGTTAACCATTAGGTATTTCTAATGCGACATTGAAAATGTGATACCCGTGCTCGGTTTACTCGTTACTGTAAAATATTTCCCGTTGAAAAGGTATCGCGATTCGTTGAATGTATTTCATGTTGTTACACGGTATGAGTGGTTCTTTCGAATGGTTATGTCCTCGTGATCGCCAATTTCGTTTGGAGTATCATCAATTGACACCGTTAGCGCATCTATCGTTGTGAGCGTTGAAAAAGTGGCTGGGCAACGTAGTAGGTAACGAAGTGTAATAACGTTATTTGAGTGCGAACAGATTACATAACGAAGCGCCTATTGAATGGATAGTTCGACCACGATAATACCTGCATGACCTGTTCTCTCTGTCTCTCTGTCTCTCTTTCTCTCTCTCTCTCTTTCTTTCTCTCTGTTTCTCTTGAATAAAATTCTTATCTAATTTCATTTTCACTTAATTTTTCTTTACGTTACAAATTCGTTCTCCGATCAATTTTATCAAAGACTAATATTTTTCTTATAATCTTTCTTTATACTCTTTAATGAGATATTAAAAAAAAAAGAAGAAAACAAAAAAATAAATAAATAAATAATATAAAATGAAAAAGGAGATAGGGGAAAAAATGGAAACGAGAAAGTAAGTATATCACTTTTGGGTTTATAAAAACAAGAAAAACAAATTTTTCGACTTGTTCGATTTTCTTGTTTTCTTCTTCTTTTTTTTTTTTTTTTGATTGTTTTTTATTTATTTATTTATTTTTGTTTTTCTTTTTTTTTTTCATAGAAACGAAGATTTGTAAAAATCGAAGGATACCTTTTTCACATCCCTTGGTAACGATGCTTCCCAAGGGAGAGATAGGGTGGAGAATAGAACGTTGCGAGGGGCACGGCGAAATATCGACACTGTGAAATTCAATGGCTTGATTTATGATGACCATAAGTCATCAGTGACATCACGCACTCCTCCATGTATGTACCGCTCGTTCAACCACCATATCCCGAAGTATCCAATCCCCTTTTTACAAACTCGTCGAGACACGTTTTTCATCGATCCTAGGACATTCGTCGATTTCTAGTTAATGATTTTCGTTTAAAACGTTCCTTCTACGTTCGAAAATTATTTCGAGTGAGTATTCGAACGAAGAACGAACTATTTTCTTTTTTTTTACAATATATAACAAACAGTAAGCAAAAAAAAAATTATTACTTTATGAACGAATAGGTATTATATTAATACATACAAAAAAAAATTTTATTTAACTTATTCGATGATAAATCGATTTAATATTGATTATGAATATTTCAAATCTTTCGAAAGAGGAAAAATATTTCGAACGAAGAACGAACTATTTTTTTTTTTTTTTTACAATATATAACAAATAGTAAGCTAAAAAAAATTATTAATTTATGAACGATTAATTTAGGTATTATACATTAATACATAAAAGAAAAGAAAAAAAAACGAAAAAAAGAACAAAAATTTTATTTAACCTATTCGTTGGTAAATCGTTTTAATATTGATTAAAAATATTTCAAATCTTGACTGATCTATATATAACTATTATAAATAAAAGAAAAAAAGAAGAAGATTCAAAGAATCGAACGGAACTGTCAGACGTATAACAGAAAGTCATGTATGCGGTGAGTTTTCGAACCGGTCGTAAGAGAAACGCGAGATGTCGTGACCCATGAAGCGTGGGTCGTATCACTTTGACGACGATCTATCGTGACCGATCGAGGCGATGGAAAACTAGATAGAAGCGGATATATTGCCGCTTCTCACCGGACGAACAGACCGTTCTTCGTGTTTTACGACGGGCTTGTATGCTTTACGGAAGACTATTATTGTACTCGACGTTACACCGTAAGCTTTGCTTTGACACGCTAAACATTAAACTTCTAGTTCTTCATAGATCATTCTTTAGATAATTAAAAAGATCAAATGGTTATGTATGTTCTATTTCAACAACTTAATCATGAATAAACCTTATATATATATATATATTTAGGATTTATTTATAAATAAGTGTTTCGTTATAATTAACGAATCTATTATTATAATAAAACGACACCTATTTGTAAATTAATTCATACGTGATCACTCGTTGATTTCTAACTTTATTTCATCATTTTTTCTATAACGTATATTATCTACGATTTATCTATCTATATCATTGATCGTTAAAGACTTTTGTATATTCGTTATTATCATATAATAGTTCGATGATATCACATCGATAAGACACAAAATTCACATGGAACTATCTATTTGTATTACATATCGCGCCAATCAGGATATCTGGTATCTTTCGTTGGTTTCAATACTTTAAGATTAATCATAAATATTTTTATATATAATTTTTATTTATCTTTAATAGATTTTATTTATCGCAGATAAAAATCAAACAAATGGAGAAAAATGTTTGAAAAAAAAATCTAATGATATTTCATATTTACGTTTTGGTTATTGGATGAGCCATCTTTTTTTCGTTTTCGCATAAGATAGATCATTTCAATTTAAATTAAGATTATTAATAAAAATTTCTTATTTTTCTTACCACGTCAAAGTCAAATTTGAATTAAGCATTTCGCGTATTCGATCGAATTATTTTATTTTGTTTCGTCGTTCAGACAACACCGAAGACATTCTACATTCTCATTTCTTTTATTGCTTAGACTTAGAATACTTAGGACATTCGTGATTCATGAAACGAATACGTTCAGACGATCATCGATCTTTCGGACATTTACGAAAACATTTGACTGTTCCAATCATTCTATAAAACTTATTTATCTTTATACGAATTATTTGACCTAAATAATCTGAAAAAAAAAGATCTATACTTTAGATTCATCTATAGCCAATTATAATTGCCATATATGTGCGATTGAAAGATTAAGATTGACAAATGATATTATATGTAATAAAATATTATTAAATTATTAAAATTAAAATTAAAATGAAAATTATAATATCGTACATTTATTTTAGTTTTTTTTTTTTGTTTTTTTTTTTTTTTTTTTTTTTTAAGAATCAATTGTTAAAGCATCGTTAATCAGGTATTACACAATTTGTTGGAAAAGAAATTAGATATATACAACGTATAATCTCATTGGTTTCTTTATAAGTGAAGTCTCAAAGAACTCGTGCAAGTAGATATTGCGTGCATTACCGTGTGCATCCATGATATCCGCCTATTATGCTAAGCCGATTGTATTCAATCAGTGCACTAACGAGTAAATTAGAGCGCACAGCAATAAACCGTGGGGGCATTGAGGGCTTCGGTCTCTGTTTTTAATAGAGCCGACATTGAGAGAGAAAGAGAGAGCGAGAGAGAGAGAGAGAGAGAGAGAGAGAAAGAGCATTACGATCATGCCGAAGGGATTTCATTTTATCGTGGCTGTGAATTTCAGTGCATTTCGTAAACGAATCGATAAACAGTTCCTTTTTTCTTCACATCTCTCACATAGTGTTAATTAACTAGAAAATTTTCTAGGAGTTTAGGAACAATATAAACGATATCTCAAAGGGATCTCATAAATTCAATCGATCGCTATCGATCGTTTCTCGAGAAAGAAAAAGAGAAAATAATGCAATAACGAAGTCTCACGCGATTATTTCGAAATAACGGCGACGTTCGAGGAGGCACGAAAGCAAACTATTCCTTTTCTTTTTCTTCTTTTTTTTTTTTTTTTTCTTTTCTTTTCTTTTTTCTTTCTTCGAATTATCGACGATCGCAACTGGTAAAGAGAAGAAGAGAAATAAAAGGAAAAAGGAAAAAAAAGAATAAAGAATTCTCGGTATTCTTTTGGTGGCTCTTGGTATACCTCTAGGACTTATCGATTACGCTTTGCTCTTCGTAATAATTTATACAATTAGCCCGGCACGTTGACAGCTTTGCAAGGGAGGCAGACGCAAGAGTGTATATAAATTAAATTATCAAAGCCAGCTATCCTGGGCTGTGGTTAGTTGCGTTTTGTTGTCCTTCGTGATGCACACGAGAACCAGCGTAAAGGGTAAATAAGCACACGATAGGCGCATTCTATGCGTTCCTACAAGTAGTATATATATATATATATATATTTATTTATATACACACACATACTCACTCATATATATATATACGGATAGAGGTAAGTGTACATATACATACGAATGTGTATAAACTACTGCGCCGACGTATCAAGCCAAAGACCACAAGTTGGCTACATACGAACCTGTCACTCTATTCTCTGCACTATGCCGTCTTTGTGAAACCGAGCGTATGATGCCTTTTGCATCCAGTCTTTGTCCCCCTGTCTGTATATGTGTATACGTGTATATATATATATATATATATATATATATATATATATAACTATAAGAGAAAATGCGAATACTCGTTGGTAGCAAGTGCACGACAAGGTAGTCGCGCTGCTAATTTCAACGACACGCAAACTCATCGAAAGTCAAGTCGATGTAGTTACGTGTACTCTTGTCTCAATTTACATTCGACATGGAATAAAGGTAGGCTAATTATCAAGAAAATCCTACTTCTTTGAATCGGCTATTCAAAGAGAAATTCCTTCGAATCTTTCCTTCTTTCTTTCTTCCTTCCTTATTTTATTTTATTACTTTTTTCTTCTTCTTCTTTCTTTCTTTCTTTCTTTTTTTTTTTTTTTTTTTTTTTTTTTCTTCTCCTCTTTCTTTGACTGACCTGAGGTCGTTCGTTCGTTTGTGTATCCTTAGTTGAAATCTTGAGTTTTATCTTTCGAGGAAAAATCTTCTCGGAGGCCTTGATGAACATAATTCAGAGACGTTAGACCGAATTAAGCGACCCGTGCGAGTAATAAAGACACATACCTTAGGGGATGAAATAAAGAAAGCATCCCCCCCGCCAATATACTAACTTTCCTAGCACATAAAGATCAGCAATGGTTCATATAATTCGACGAGCTATGACCTGGCACGAGTAATTTTTCTCTTTCTCTCTTCCTCTCTCCCTCTCTATCCTTCCAACGTCTTTCTCCTTCGTGTTCGAGAGAGCAAACTTAATTAGAAGAGGAGAAATTAAGATAGTTCGTTGGGACTGATAAAGTTCGTGAAATAAAAGGGCCGTTTCTTCGGTTGACTGGCCGAATGAAAAAGGCTGACTCACCGACATTGAGTACTCGCAGACTCGTTCGTTTCGATCGATAGATTCAACGTCTATCTTATAGACTATGAGTCTGTCTCTCTGTCTCTCTCTCTCTTTCTCTGTCTCTGTCTCTTTCGGCTTGATTATTCTTTGAGTAGGGAAAAAAAAAGAGGCAAAGCTTTTCCGAAGAAGTCATTCTTGGTTTTCATAGCTTTCCACGTGGATGACGTTCTACAACATCGAGACGAGTTTCAACTTCCTACTACTCTATGATCTACCAGGAAAACAAAGTTCTCAGACAGTTCCACCATGATTTTCTACCGTTCTTTCAACTTCTTCGTCCTTCTCATCTTTATTATCGCCCAGCGTAGCGTAAAGCACGCATCTCTTAAACTTTCTAATGCATCGCCTTTTCGTAATCATCCAAAACGTCTGCCAACGTTAAAGTTTAACTCTCGACCGCTCTTGATACCTCGTGTCAGAGTCTGATCCTCAAAAAACGCACACACACACACACACATATATATATATATATATATATATATATATATATATATATATGTCTAGACTTTTATCTTGAACGAGAGATAATGAAGAGAAGAAAAAAAAAGAGTAGAAATGAAAAAAAGAAAGATAGAGAGAGAGAGAGAGAGAGAGAGAGAGAGAGAGAGAGAGAACGAAGGGATGGCAGTAACTGGAATAAGAATTTGAGATGCCGCGCATTCCGGAAATAAAGAAGAAACGCATCTACTTGGCCGGTGCTCCAACGTGGAATTACTCTGGGGATAAAAAGATCCCATAAAGTCAACGCAAACTCTGGACCGGCTTACACGTATGTTCCGGGGTGCACACGTACACGCAAAAAGAAAAAAAAAAGGAAAAAAAGAGAGAGAGAGAGAGAGAAAAGGGAAGAAAAGGAGGGCTCTACGAAAATCGTAGGTGATAGAAATCTTTGTCTGTGTGTCCGTATTCCTTTGCGTGTGTATTCGTCAAGTATTTGTGCCATAACCGAGCTCTCTGAAACCTCTCGACTCTCGTTCCCGCTTCTCGAATTCTCCCTTCACCTGTGATTCTTTCTCGTCTCTCCCTCTCTCTCTCTCTCTCTCTCTCTCTCTCTATCTCTCTCTTCCCTCCTTCTCATTCTTTTAACCTAACTCTTCCCATTTCTCTTTCACTGGCGCTTATTCTCTTCCTGCATTTTGCTCCAGATAGACGAGTACTCAACAAAGATTTACTCAGCGATCCTTCCAGCATATCGTATTCTGATCCTTTGAACCCCTCCTTGAACTCTTACGTATCTTTTACGCATCCATCCCATCCTTTGGATTAACTCAAACCGTTCCTCTTATTTAATAATTTATCATCGTCGATTCTTTTATGAAATTACTTAATAAAATTTTCAAATAATAAACCGATCCACGACGTATTATCCGTTATAATCGTATTTTGGTGAATAATCGAAGAAATTTTCAGACGTTCTTTGAATTTTCGGAAAGAACACCGAAACGTTTTGCATCTTTGACTTTATCAGTCATGGTTATACGCGTGAACGTGCCTCCTTTTGTCGGTGACTCGACTTTGCGAGGGGAATAAAAAAAAAGAAAGAAAAAAAAAAGAGATCGAAGAAAAGGGGGCCGACGAAAGGAAGGAAAGAGGTGCGCATACAATAGAAGAAAAGCACGCCTCTGGGGAGTCCAAAGAGAGAGTGAAAGAGAGAGTGAAAGAGAGAGAGAGAAAGAGAGAGAAAGCAGGTATGCCTCATTCCCGTATCGTGAAACGGCTTTGGAGTTTGGTAGAAGCCACGATTGTGCGCGTGGAGAGCGCTCGTCGAATGGGGATGGTAAGGGCTGCGTTGGGGATCGGAAGCTACAGAAAAAGAGAGAAAGAGAGAATGAAAGAAGGAGATAGAAGAAGAAGAGAAAGAGAGAGAGAGAGAGAGAGAGAGAAACATTTGCATGCTGCAGTCAGACTATAGCACAGTTGCCCAGTCTCCTCGTTCTTTCGTTTTGTTTCTTCGTTTTTCAAACGAAGACATTTCGAATTCAAGATGAA
>NC_062190.1:1095000-1130000 GCF_912470025.1 Vespa velutina
GAAAAAAAAAGAAAAAAAGAAAAAAAAAAAAAAATAGAAAAAGAAAAAAGAAAAAGAAGAAAGATCGATCAATGGAGAAAATATTGAAGTAAAATGATTTATACATTTTTATTTTTCTTTTTTTTTTTTTTTTTTTTTTTTTTCAGAATGAAACAAATTCGATAAATATCAGAACGTGGCAATAAAATTCTGTGTTAGTCCATTATTAATGTTTCTCGTGATTGATTCAATGTATTCAAAATCTTAAAAGCGTGATACCAGTGCAAGCAGTTACTAGAAAAGGGCTCCGGCGAAAACATAAATTTTGTTAAAAGTGAATCTCTTGCGTATCGCGCCTTCGAGCGATTTGTTCTTCGCGAGCACGTACGCGTGCACGCACGCGAGACGGTTCTCTTTTATCAAAGACTTCTCTTTCTTTTGGGAGATTGCCAAAGGCAAAAGAGAAAGAAAGAGTAACGCTTCCAAAAGTCGCTAAAGAACAGAGAGAGAGAGAGAGAGAGAGAGAGAGAGAGAGAGAGAAAGAAAGAGAAAAAGTCAAACTAACGAAGTCTGAGCGGCATGTTTGATGCATCATCTTCTTTCTCTCTTTTAACTCTTTCTGTTCTTTTTTTTTTTTTTTTGTCGAATCGTATCTAAATTTACCGTACCTCGCCTTTCCTCGTTTAAACGTTTTCATTCGATATCTTATTTCTTTTTCCCTTTTTTTTTTTTTTCGCAGTATACAGCCATCTCTTTTTCATCCTCGTTTCCTGTCTCCCTCTCTCTCTCTCTCTCTCTCTCTCACTCTCTCTCTTCGTTTATGTGTAAATAAACACATGCATACAAACTTACAATTTTCACGCTCGACTTATTCCGTGGATCCTTCCACGTGCATCGACACGTGCGACTCACGGCCCGTATGTTTCCGCAGTTCTGTCTCGTGAAATTTCTTTTCTTTTCTTCTTTCCTTTCTTTTTTATTTCTCTCTCTCTCTCTCTTTTTTTTTACTCTTTTCTGTTTCTTTTTCTTTGTCTTTTCTACCTAGCAGAGAGCACGTCGAATCCGGAAGAGTCTCTCCCAGGAGAGAAATTCCGAAAGTCTGTCGAGAAACGTTCGGATGCATCGAGAAACTGTGCGGAGGGCTTGTGCTGGGTGTGAAATACGGTATGCGCACGCATTCCATCTCTCAAAGGATCTATTTTCGTGCGCGTGTAATTTTCGAGATTACCGGCTGACTGATTTACGAGGAGAAGAGGAATATACCGTAGAATACCTTATCTCGTCCCTGGCTTATATTCTCTACCTAACGGCTTCTCTTTTGATTAATCGAATTAATGAGAGATTTCCTTTCATTTTTCTTTTTAGATTCGATTGATAAAAGATGACTGATTCTTTTCGAAATCGTTTAACGTTTAATGTCATATCAAAGATTCGAATACAATGAATAAGAGAGAATTAATTGACATGACGTTTAATGTATCTTTCATTAATTAAGATTGCATATATGTGTGTTCGTGTGTGTGTGTGTGTGTGTGTATTTGTAATTACTTTTTGAATTATCAATTTCATGAAAAAAAAAAAAAATAAAAAAATAAAAAAAGTAAAAAAAATAAAAAAAATGAAGAAAAGTTATTCCTCGCTCAAAAAGTCTCTCTTGCGTTTAATATTCTTGATACAAATGGAAACACGAAGTAAACGAGAAAACTAGAGCGGAATTAATAAGAAAATAAATAAACGTTATATTGTTCATAAATGCCACAATCTTTTAACCTTCCAATCTTATTCGAAAAAAACTTTCTTCGAAACGATTCGGTACGTGATATTGCACGATACTCGTTTGATCGAAGTGAAATATCGTTTCCCGTGGGATGTCGCGCAGGCTCTCGCGTTACGACAAATTTTATAAGCTCGCGAGATCGCGAATTTTCGATTCGAAGAAATAATTCAGACGAACGATCGAACGAACGATATCTTTTCTGATATATATATTTTTTTCTTTTTTTTTTTTTCTTTTTTCTCTTTTTATTTTTTTTTTTTTTTTTCATTTTTATTTTCCTCTTGCGCGTTCGTATATACCATCAGAGAAAGAAAGATTTTGATATTTTTCTAATTCAATTTTGATCGAGAAACATTTTACTTCTCGACGAAATCATTTCTGCGATTTTTCTTGAAAATACTGTTCCTTTCCTTTTCCCCTTCTCACCCCCTCGCCCTCCCCTCACTGCCGACTCCTCCCCATCGCCACCTCGCTTTTATCGAATAATCGCAATCGAAAAGAATCCCCAGTTGATACATCAACAAGCACAAGAAGAAGAGGAGGGTGGGGTTGGGCGGGGGGTGGGGGAGAAAGGAAAGGCGCAATATTTGCAGGGACATTCATTCATTTAAAGGCCTATTCATCCATCAATTCTCCGTTTCGTAGTCCGTGAAGATGCAGTAAGGAGATAGGAAATAGTAGTAGGTTCGGTATAGGTGGTAGCGTCAATTTAAAATCCTCACGCTGCGGGGGTGCCAAGCCCTTTCCAAGCTAGAACGTTCTCGCGCCGGCGTCGCATGATCCTGTGAGAGATTTGCATCGAGTTAGGTGCAAGCGTGACGAGATAAGATAGCGTGGGAGGGTTGACGAGGATATCCATTCTTGCAACGTTACCAAGTCGGAGAGCCTCTTTTCCTTTTCCCTCGAATGAAAAGACGAAGAGAAAGGTGAATATAAGAGAGAGAGAGAGAGAGAGAGAGAAAGAGAGAGACAGAGAGAAAGAGAGGAAGAAAGAGAGAGAGAGAGAGGAAGAGAGAGAGAGAGAGAAAGATAGATAGACATAAGAAGAAAGAGAAAAACCGGAGAGAAGAAAGAGAGAAGTATGAACGCAAAGCATAGATAAGTCGACGGAACCGGAAGTCTCTGACTCTTTGATAAGTGACTGCGATCGTGTTGGTGTGACGCGGGTGCGAGCACGCCAGCCGAGTAGAGTTGTTCGAACACGATGGATGGAACAATCCCCTGTGATATCACGAGGCACGATAGGCCAGACTTGGAAATTGGCGAGCATTCCTCATGGCGCCCATGTGGGTATGCGTTATTCACTATGATATTCTAACTTGTGAGATCTCTCTCTCTCTCTCTCTCTCTCTCTCTCTCTGTCTCTCTCTGTCTCTCTCTCTCTCTCTCTCATTCCTTTTTATTTATTTATTTTTTCTTTTTTTGAGTATAATCGATATATTCTCATATAAATCTTTCAACGAACCATTTCTCTGATTATGTATCGTATTTTTTTGGTCACACGTGATATACTCGAATATTGTTTTCAACTGATTGCACTCCTTTTTACGATTTATTTTGCTTTGTCTTTATTTTTAATCTAAATTGAATCCCACCCGAAGAAGGACGAAGGTTTATCTCAATATTGGTTCCTGATGATGTCATAATTTAGAGACGATTCGTTTTAATAAATCCAATTTCCATTTGATTTTAACGGAATTCGTTTCGTTGTTGAAAATGGGAGGAAAGAAAGATGGAAAAGAAAGAAAGAGGAAAAAAAATGAAAGAAGAGAGAGACTGAGAGAGAGAGAGAGAGAGAGAGAAAAAAAGGGAGAAAAAAAGTTATAGCGGGTTTATTACGTGACCCATCGTATATAGTTTCTCCATCATCGGCTCAATATTTTCATTCGCTTTCAACGAAAGGAACTTTTGGAAATTTAATCGACGAATGTTTGAAAATCAAACCTCTGTAAGTTCCTTGAATTTTTTTCTCTTTAATGTAGCGTTTAATAAAAAGAAAGAAAAAAAGAGAAAGGGCGAAAGGAAACAAAGAAAAATAAAATTCGATTCACATTTCATCGGAATGGAATAAGCTAGCAAATGAAAAATGCTTTGAGGTAACCTATCGGAAAGTTAAAAAGTTTGGAGAATCTTTATGTCGTCCGAAAGGAAAAAAAAAAAAAAAAAAAGTAATTTACAGGTGGTACACGTCAAGCGATGCAATTTAAAAATCGCCACGACCTCGTTTTTTCTTCTTCTTTTTCTTCTTCTTTCTCTTTTCTTTTCTTCTCTTTTCTTTCTTTCTTTCTTTCTTTCTTTCTTTCTTCTCGTTTATAAGTTTTTACGTACCAAGCTTCTTGCATCGACAGCCAAACGCACCTTTCCTTTTCACAAGACCGGATGTAATTGAGCGTATTCCGAAAATTCAAAGAACTTGAGCAACCCCATTTTCCAAAGCTCCACTTTTTTTTCTCTCTCTCTCTCTCTCTCTCTCATTCGTTTCTCTCACGTTTTTGAAATCGTAATGGAAATTGCGGTCCTATAACCTGTTTTTCTAACGAAGCATCTCGTTTGCGAGTCACGAGTCGTTTCTTCCGAATAAAAAAAGAAAGAAAGAAAAAGAAAAAAAAGAAAAAAGAAGAAGAAGAAGAAAAAAAGAAAGAAAAAGAAAAAAGATCAATGACGTCGGGATATAGAAAACTGAAAAGCAGTTTTAATTAAGTAAAATTTATAATTTTTCCTTTGAACGGCCCGTTCGACATTTCCCTTTTAATTCATTCAATCTTTCTCTGCTTACTATCTGTTCATTCTTATTTATTTATATCATTATATCGAATATGTAAATACGGCATTTTAATTATACACATTAATTAAAAAAATATATATATATATAGATATATCAATTAATTCAATTCGTTCGTTCAAAACAGAGAATGAAGAAAATGTAAATAATCTATCATAAAAAAAAAAAAAAAAAACAAAGTAACAAAATATCAGATGAGAAAGATAAGACAAGAACCATTGTCTCTCACGGGGGTAAGTGCGTGAACGATGAGTGAAAGAAGTGTTGAGGGGTGAGTAGAAGAAGAAGAAGAAGAAGAAGAAGCGAAGAGACGTAGGGTAAGGTCGGCAGGTAGGGCAGACCAAGGAAGCAAGCAAGCAACCAAGCAAGCAAGCAAGCAGGCAGGCAGACTGGCAGGCAGGCAGGCAGGCAGGCAGGCAGGAAGGTAGGCAAGCAGGCAAGGATGAAAATTTGCATAAACCGCCCATTAAGTCGTGGCTGGTTTATTGAAAGCAGCGGTTGCGTTTGTAGGTGTGAGTCAAGATAGGTCTGGAAAGAGAGGAGGATTGCTTAAAGGAAAGTAATAACGTTTGTTGGGTGAGAAACCTACGGTGGGGAGTTAGCTATCCTTGCACCTTCGTCTTTCCACCCAACTATTCCTCTAAGTACCCGGAACTGGTTACCAAGCTGTTTGGACGCAGTGCCGTTAGTTTCAACGAGAAAGAGAAAGAGAAAGAAAGAGAGAAAGAAAGAGAGAAGATAGTTTGATGAAAATCGAAATGGAAATACGAAGCACATTATTAGTTCAGCATTCGAAGGTTTCTGCCGTTTAAGCACGTAAATCCAGTCGAAGTTCCTCGTCGTTCTTGTATTTCTCTCTCTCTCTCTCTCTCTTTCTCTTCAATCTCCATTACTCATCAACAATGAAATTCTTGCAATAGTTAATTTATCGTCGCTTGAGAATTTGTCCTTAAGAATCGACATAGTTCTCATATTTATAATCCCAGCACCTTCCGTTAGATTTCTTTATTTTAGTTCTCGTAACGAACATATTGCGAATGTATAAATATCGAATATTTATTCGTACTGGCCAATCCCATACATTTTCATCGATTTCATATTTCTCGTGGACTTGCTCGGCTCCAACGAGTGTACCTTCGAAATATATTCTAAACATCGACGGGTTTATTTTCCAAACGAAGGGGAGGGGAGGGGGGGAGGGGAGGGGCATTGGATTAAAAAAGAAAAAAAAAAAGAAAAAAGAATTGGGACGATATGAAAACGGATCGAGTGTTCTGGTATGATACGAAAAGATTCGTCTCAGAGAAGATAGAAGAGCAATGGCTTTACTACGGACCGATCTACGTTTGTAAACGAAATTGCGGCTCGTTTCGGTCGTTCTGTTTCTTTTGTAATGGGTCAAGCCATTAAAATGGGTTCTGCGTTCGTGCTCTCAAGAAAAAAAAAAAAAAAAAAAAAAAAAAAAAAAAATGAGTAGAGAGAGAAAATCGACTTATATTTGGGCTTTGGCATTGCTACGAAAATGTGGGTCGACTACTCATTTTTTCCTGCTCATCTTTTTTTCCCTCGTTTCCGCTCCTGCGGGGTTGCCACTGTGATGTGCGGAGGGGGAAAAAAAATTGCAAACGAATGACGCCAGGAGAGGACCCTCTCGACCCGAATTTTTCGTATTTCCCGGCCCGGAAGCGGCCGGTACTTCCGTTGCCAGAGTGCACTATTTTCACAGATTATTCGTGAAACCTTTAATGCAGTCCATTCGAGCCTCACCATTGACTAGTTTTGACTCTCTCTCTCTCTCTCTCTTTTTCCTTTATTAGATCTCTTTTTATCTTTACTATCTATTTTACTTTTGGCTAGTGAAACGATGAGAAATTTCAACCTCCTCTTTCTCAGCCAAATTGTCGAACCTCTCTCTGTCTCTCTCTCTCTCTCTCTCTCTCTCTCTCTCTCTCTCTCTCTCTCTCTCTCTCTCTTTGTGTACTTTAGCTGGCAAAAAAATGAGTTTGAGAAACGTTCAGGAGCGATTCTCCAAACGG
Organism: Vespa velutina; assembly: GCF_912470025.1. Lineage (NCBI taxonomy): Eukaryota > Metazoa > Arthropoda > Insecta > Hymenoptera > Vespidae > Vespa > Vespa velutina. Next base: position 1,101,575 of record NC_062190.1, read on the forward strand.
AATCTTTGAAATGCATCCAAATACTATACTTCTTTCGGTGAAATTGTAACGAGAAAGAAATATGCGCTTTGTAGCTATGCATTAAATTACAGAAAAAAAGTATGATAATATGTCAATAATACACACGTATATATATATATACGTAATAATTTATGTATATGTCTATATGTATATATTTGAATCGCATAACGTTAGTCACAATAAAATTATACTTTATTCATTATTAATTATATTTTATTATTTATAATTCATTTATATGATTAAAACATAATATAGGAGATTGAAATAAGTGGATCTTGTAAAATGTTTAATTTTAATTTCTAAATGTAATACTATGTAATATACTATTCGATAAAAAAGTAATTAAACATCATTACCGATATGAGATAGTCGATATTAATTAAAAACAAATTGTCTCTTTTAAAAATATCTTTGTATTATTTTAACTTTCCACGTGTAAACAAAGTGTATATACATTGACCCATTGACTCGAATAGTTTTTTTCTTTTTTTTTTTTTTTTTTTTTTTTTTTTTTTACAAAAATCTTGATACAGTAACCTACATTATTTCCTGGTATTTATTCGCTCAGCTGTTACGCGACGTGAATAGTTTTTTCGCTATTACTATGAGCAGGTGTATCAGAGAAGTTAATTATGAATGACAATATTTAAAAGGCAATATTTTCGGTATTAATGGTCGTATAAACTTGAAATAAAGTTTATTTTAAAAGGAAAAATGTCGGACTTTTTATCTACTTACTATAAAACTATCGATATTTCCTAAATACGTATTATCCAAGTTCATACGTATTTGATGAATTTTTAAAATCGATTTGTTTCAAAATTGCTTTTCAATTTCCTCGTACAATGTTATATAATGTAGATGAAATATTAACTTTATTTCGAAGGATGTCCCCTTTTTAGCTCTATTAATGGCCACTGGTGTACGTAGCCGCGATAAACACATTTCTGGAAATTCCGTACTAAATTGTGATGGATCCGAACGAGAGAGTTTTATCGTTTTAAAAAAAGCCATTTTTTCGTCACATCCCGGCGAAATACGATTACGATATCTTTCACCATCCTATTTGAAATTTCACATTCTCCGCATCCCGGCACATTCCTCTCTTTTATCGGTATTACGTGTATCTATGCAAAACAAACGAACGTTTCCTGTAATTTTTATCGGTACTATACTTGATCGTTTTACAAACTACAACGAGTTACTGCTTTTGTATAATTAAATATAGACAAAAAAAAAATAAGTGAAGATAATATTACGTAAAATTTCGAAATAAGAAGAAAAATATGCCCATATATATATATATATATTATATAGTATTAGACAACCATGAACGTACCTGTATTTTTCGATAGAATTCACTATAGCGATTTGTATCTTGTTATGACTTAAAGACATAAACATCATATTTTGTTCAGACTAAGAATTATTTATATTTTATAACTTTTGTATTGTTATTTAAATAACTTTCCAAATGTTTGTTAATTCTAATATAATTCGTGTATGTTTGCTTTATGAAGTGAAACTAGGTTCAAAAGTTAGAGAAACATGCCATAGGGTATAAATGGACAACTGGTAGCTTGCGAGCCGCATGTGACTGTTTCTTCTACTTAGTATACCTTAGGTAAGCTAGAAAGGGAACAAACCCTATTATTTGATACCATTGTGCCTCGTGAATTATATAGTTTTTATTTTGAACGAGTTAACAAGGTGCATAGTACGGTGATTAGTGTATTTAAAGTAATTGAAGAATAGATTGATTGATAACGATTGATCGTGCGGTTTGCGACGTAATAAAAAATTTCCCGCCCCTGTTATAAGATACAAGATATGTACGACATTTAGAAATGTATCATACTGAAACAGTTGTGGTTTAACTACTTGCTGTGTAAAGAAATTTACGTTTGACGTGCCACGCACGTCATTTTTCTTTCTACTACAATCGCCTGACGACGTGTGTAACACGTCGCTTACGTTTCGGTAACAGAAGCATCTCGACGTGCGTGGCACGTCTTTCCATCGCAAGTAGTTAAAATGAATTTTCTTATGGTGATAAATCATTTAATATTTTATATCCAACGTTTAAAATAATCTTGAGTTATTAATAATGAAAAAATTACGTGTCTTTATTGTAAATAATTCAAATGTCAATGTATTAAGAACTTTTTGAAATCTTTAAAATCTGGAATAAAACAATTCATTTATATTTATATTAAATTGAAAAAAATCATGAAAGTTGAACAAATCAGTCTCACGTACATTACCGGAGATCAAACATCAAAGATTATCGATTTGTACCTTTTTGCTTTTTTTTTTTTTTTTTTCTTTTATTTTTTACGTCATACAAACGAACCATTTTCGTTCACTTGTAATAAAAAAAAAATAAATTTGCACTGTTACAACGATCATAAGTATTTATTATTTATTGTCACTGAACGATTTTCTATAACAAAGTCATCGCTCATCATCAGATGATTCTGATTTGTGTGTGTGTGTATGTGTGTGATGAACTGTAGCCGGTATTGTTAACTATGAATTTTTCAATGTAGGTCAAAAAATTACGGGTTAAATTTATTCTATTCAGCTCGAGCGTATACAAGATACGTTACTTTAGAAAAACAGCCAGGATTAGTTAATCCGAAAGAAAACTTTATTTTTGCAGAAGCGATGTAAAATCTCATTAGAACAAACTAAATTCATGGAGAAAATTGATTGTTTAATATGGTAAACATTTTTTCATTCTTTATCTCTTTCAATAATATTTCTTTGAACTGTTTGAATCAGTTGCTTCTTTCTTTTTTTTTTTTTGACATTAGATAATCACACGCGAAATAGACAATTCATCGATAAAGGATTCAGGCTGAGGTTGGAAGATTTTTATTTTGAAACCTTTTCATAAAAACGGAATATTAAAGGTTGTATCACGTTGGAAAATGTTCGTAGATCGTAAAGATGATTATTTTAATGAATAAAGCTTACTATGAAAATTTCTGCGCGTTTAATTTTTTTGCGGTTATCTAATAAGTTGTTGAAAAAAAAAAAAACAAAAAAAAAAGAAAAAGAAAAAAATAAGTTAATAAATAGATTTTAATAAATTACACGTAACAACATTTCCTCTATCATTTGTTCTCTCTCTTTCTCTTTCTTCATGCGCATGAAATAAAATTATAATCTTTTCTAATTAATAGAATTATCAAATTTAAAGAGTAGAGAAATATCGAAAGAGAAAGAGAAAGAGAGAGAATGGGGGGATGGGGGTTGGAATAGAGGAATAAAAGAAGAAAAAACAAATTTTGTTTGCCGAAAAAAATAAGTTGAGATTGTTACATGAAGTAGGAAGATTAGATAATTGTGTCCCGTTCGACGATAGGAAGAAGCTACCGATTTTGAACGTAGATACGCGGGGATTGTTGCATATTCATGAACACTCACCGATTATAACAGCAGCAATCAATAAAGTTCATAGCCTTCAGCAGATTCAAAACTTTCATAGTTGTTCTCGTATATTCGTGTGGTCGCACATAGTATATGGCAAATGAGATTTCAGCGTCATCGTATAATTGTTCTTGCATGTGATATACATTGTAGATTATTTAGGTATCTGATATAAATCGACAGAAATGCATCGTAATGCACCGGACGTCGAATATTGATAAATTTTAATAATGGTTAGTCTTATTTCATTGTAATTGTCATTTAAAACTGATGAGAAAATCTTATCGTTTTTCTTCGAGTAATCCGATTGGAAAAGTGATCTGGGAAAAACAAAAAAAAAGAAAAAAAGAATATTTCTTTCGTAAACGTCTACGAACGAGTATAAACATGCATTTGCATTTTTTTTTTCTTTTTTCTTTTTTTTTTGAATAATGTCAGTTTCTACTAAACTGTACGAGCGACACTATCTATACACTGAGAATCAATTTTTACTTTTTGTCTTCGCGCAACAATTTAAATGTCGGACGTGCGTAGCACGATTGCGTATTTTTTTCCTTTTTTTCTTTTCTTTTCGTTCCTTTTTTTTTTTCTTTTTTTTTTTCCGTACATTGCGTACAGTCGCCAATAGTCGAAACGTAATTTAAATCCGCGCAGTCGACTAATTGTAATAAAGAACAGTTATTTTTAATTCTACCTTCGAGTTTTTTATATTTTTAGAAATTATCATCTCGCCACTCGTTGCTCTTTAATAAAACAATTATATGCGTTTTTCATATTCTCGTCTCTCAGAGAGTAATGTAATATAATTCCTCTCAGTGAGGAGGAGGATTCACGAGGATGGAAAAATGTTAACGACGTATTCGACTTTCTAATATCTATCTTATTTCCTCTCTCAATTTCTGTCCCTTCTTCGTGATCGATAAAAGAATATTAATTTAAATTAAAGTCCAATTTGAACGAAGTATTTCTCTCTCTCTCTCTCTCGCTCTCTTTTACTTTTTCTCCCTATCATCAGTCGGAATCCTCGTTATCCTATGGAGAAAGTAGAGAAACAGAAAGAAAAAGAAAGAGAGAGAGAGAGAGAGAGAGAGATAGAGAGAGAGAGATCGAAGCTCGTTAAGTTCTCATCGAAGAGTGGTCTGCCTTAGCTATTGCTCTTTAAATTGCAAAGATTATTTTTGTTCCCGCGATTTCCCATTAATTGATCGTTCTCCGATGTCTCTCGGTGATCTCTCAGTACGAAAACTTCCCCTACGCCGATACGATTAAAGAAAGAAATCCTGAAAGAAAAATGTCACGTTATAGATAACCACTACTCTCGTCGTTTTAAAAGGAACGATCGGTTTTATGTAAAATTCGAACGAATAAACGGAATCACCCTAAGAGAACGTCACTGTTCTATATTGTCACGAAACTCATTTGTTTGATCCTGACGAAAACTAAAAAAAAAAAAAAAAAAGAAAAAAAAAAAGAAAGAAAAAGAGGAAGAAATTATGCGAATAAGATGAAAGATAATTAACAATGTAATTAAAGTACAAGAACGATGATAATGACACGCACAGTTCTATATTCACTTGGAATCATGTCTAACGAATATTTCCACAAGCGTCGAATGGAGAGAAAAAAAAAAAAAAGAAAAGAAAAGAAGAAGAAAAAGAAAAAGAAAAACTAGAGAAGATAAGCAAAGATAAGAGAAAGAAAGAAAAGAAATGAAAAGAGGAGAAAAGATAGAAGAGAAAAAAGAAAGGGATGGAAAATGAGAGAGAGAGAGAGAGAGAGAGAGAGAAAGAGAGAGAAGAAAACGATGGAAGAAGAGGATGACACGTTACGTCGGATTAGAATAGTACCGCGACAAGGTTCCAGAGAAGATACAGACATTAAGGGCCTAGGGTGAGGTTATTCTACGAAGATCGTCGGAGATGCCCGAGAAGTGAACGTTATGCGCGCGGCGCCCCTTTAGGATCAATACGGGTACCACAGCGTTGTAATGCCGCCTTGCTTTGCTGCTAGCCGCTTGCGAGAACCATCGAAACTTTTTAAAAAGGGAACTCATATCCTTTCCTTTCTTTCTTTTTTTTTTCTCTTTTCCTCGCGTAACATTTCACACTTACGTAAACGTTCTCTCTCTCTCTCTCTCTCTCTCTCTCTCTCTCTCTCTCGCTTTCTCTCTTAGTCTCTCTCTCTCTCTCTCTCTCTTTCTGCCTGTCTGTCTCTCTTCCATCTCTTTACGATATTTACATCTTTTCTTCTTTTGGGGAAACAAAAGGAAAAAAAAAAGGAAAAAAAAGAGAACAAGAAAATTTTTTTCCAACTCTTTCAATATCTTAATTAATTTCGTTCAATGAAATCGATTTACGTTAAATCATTTCATTCATTGACGAATCATCGGTTTTAAGATCTTTCATAAGTTCAATAGTATTCTTTAAGAAAAATATATAGAAAAAGGAAAAAAAAGAACAAAAAGAAAGTAAATGAAAGATATTGTCTATATTATTGCCTATTGAATATTAAAAAAAGTAATAATGAATAAGTTACGTTAACGTGTTGTTTTAAAAATTTGTTTTTTCTTCTTTCTCTCTCTTTTTTTTTTTTTTTCCTTTTCTAAATTCATCAAGCTTAACGACAAATTATATTGTCACCAATACGTTAAATACAACGCGATATAAATTGTATTAAACAATAATACGTATCGATTAATACGCGTTTAAAGATTAATTCATTCAATGAAATAACAGACATATTGTTGTTCGCGAATGATAAATCAGGAAATGATTTCTACGTATTTTTAATTCGTTCACGTATAGACACGAATGAAAATCGAAATAAATGAACAAAGTGACTTCTTTTAACAGGCGAATGAAGCGTTTTCCGTTGAGATGGAAACGAATTGTAATTACCCTTGGAACCGATAACGTCAGCGAACTAGCTACTTAGCGCAGATATAAAGAAGACGTAGTGGCCATTCCGAGGGCTAGGCACCTTGGCCAACTTGCGTCGTTTTGATAACGAAATGACAGGGAAGTAATTGCACGCTCGAGAATGGTCGGTCCTTCTCTCTTTTACTTCCCCACACCCCCATACCCACCCCCGCCACCTTCCACCTCTCCTCCCAACGCCACCTCCTCCCCTTTTACTCGCCTTCTTCTCTTGCTTCCTTTTTCTCCTTCTCTTCTTTGCTAACCTTTACCCTCTCTCTCTCTCTCTCTCTCTCTCTCTCTTTTGCTCTTTGCCATACATTTTATCGTCTTGCTGTAGAACGACCGAGATTTTCGAGCGTTCGCCGACGTGCGCGAAAAGTTTCGATGAAATTAGATCGTGATTAAAGTTTTAAATCAAAAGATTAGAAAGCATTAGCGCCGTATTCTCGGTGCAATTTGCACGGACTCGTAAAATCTTATGAAAACTTTAATCGTTGACAGTACAAAAGAATTAAATACTTTTTTCGGTTTGACAATTAGGAAAAAAAAAAAGAAAGAAAAGAAAAAAAAAAAAAGGAAAGTATTTTAATGTATTTTAATTTAAAAAAAGGAAATATATCTACAACAAAATTGCATTCGATCGAACTATAATACATTTTATAGTCATTTAGGTTAATCGCATTTAATATACAAGATCGTCATATATCGATGCTCGACATTAAAGCGTATACGGAATCCCGAAGGAAAGGACAAGTAATTTCCATGTTATTGAAGGATGAGTGAAGAAGGGAAGAGAATTTCTTAATAATCCAACTTCTAAAGAAGACGATTATAGGATGAAGTATGACATGTTACTCTAGGATATTGCTTGAGAAATAAAATAGAAATATTCGACCCAGTTTTCTCTGAGAATGTTAGTTCTAAAATTGTTCTCTTTATTTTTTCTTCGAAAGTCCTATATGACCTGTTCTAAAAAAAAAAGAAAAAAAAAAAAAAAGAAAAATGTCATATATTTAAAAGATATGTGTTTAAAAATAATATCGTAAGGGACTATTAATTTTGTATATTTGTATGTTTCTCTCTCTCTCTCTCTCTCTCTCTCTCTCTCTTTTTCCTTCTTTATTTCTCAAAGTCAGACAAATAATTTTCGAAGAGATATTCACATCGAATGGAGTCCCACAAGTGCGCCGCGACTTTTCAGGTCAAATCTTCTATATTAATTAAGAGCCAACATGATTCAATCTACTTGCTTGAGAAAATCAGTTTCGCTTCTAAACTGAAGTAGCTGAGAACTTCACAAATATTCCCGAACTCTGAACAATAATTTCCACTTCCTATCTTAGTTGTCGACACTAAACGAAGGAAATCGCAATGCCATAGCGATCACGAAGTTATGATATCTTTAAACGCAAGAGTTAAGTCATCGAGTCGTCGTTTTCGACGTTCTTATCATGAATTTCGACTTCTTCTCTTCCTCCTTCATATCCCCCTCTTTCTCTTCCTTCTTCTTCTTCTTCTTCTTCTTCTTATTTATCCCTCCTTTGACTTCGCGCACAATTACCGCATTAATTACGGGGAAAGGCTCATAAGTATGAAGCATTATTTCTATCCGTCCGAAGGCGTTAAGGGGTTGTACAGTACGACGCGTTCGGTACCTTGAGGACGATTTTCTGATTTTCGCGAGAACGAAGAGAGTTGAGATTTTCAGGTCGCTGAAGAGAATCTTCAAGATTGAAGAAAGTAAGAGAGGGAGAGAGAGAGAGAGAGAGAGAGAGAAAAGTGAGGGTGGCAATTTCCAGTTATAACGGCTAATCCGTATTTCATCGCCTAAACGACGCTCGTTCGTCTTCGTTCCTCAGTGGTTGAAAGAGAGAGAGAGAGAGAGAGAGAGAGAGAGAGAGAGAGAGAGAGAGATAGAAGCACGGATGGAAGTCGGAGTCGAGTTGCAGTAAAATATAATTGGGTTTTGAGGATTATCCCGCGGGCGAGGTAGATCTCCGTGCGACTCGTTCCACTGGCTCTTCCTTTCGCTCTCCTCTCTCTTTTGGTCCCGCCTTCTAGAATCTTTGGAAGCTCATCTTTGTCTAGTATAGTTGAAAGAGAGAGAGAGAGAGAGAGAGAGAGAGAAGGTACTAGTGAATCATGGTATGTAATTTATTTATGTTCTTTAATTATTTCAAACACTCTGCTTTTCGTATCAATTATATCGATCGTTTGATTTCATTAATCGTAATATTAGGTATGATGGAATAGTCCATTAATAAATCTTTATTAGGATAATATCGTTTTACGATTAATTACCATTTTTTTTATTTTCTATTAGCGACGATTTATTCATTTATCCCGGTTTACATCAGTTTTCTTTTATTTTCGAAAAGAATGCTATTGAAAAATGTGTAAAAAAAAAAATTGTATTGCTCAAAGAAGAAATTCAAAAGAAAAAAATAACAGAGATTCGAATGATAAATATTGAATGAAAATAGAAAAGAGAAATATGAATGGGTGATGACAATCCTATAAATTAGCTCGATTTATCAAGGGTTCTTTTCTGTTTCAAAGTAGTTGACTGATTCCATCAAATGCCATCTCCATTAGACGATTAAGATTCTAATCTCAGAATCGATCCCTTTCGTTTATTCCGTTTAATACTCTTCTTTAATTTTCGTCGAAAAGTGACAACGATCATGTATGAAAATTTAAGCTTAAAATAGTTCTGTTTCGTTCAGAAATTAACTGTGATATAATTTTTTATCGAAAAAAAAATTAGGTCTTCGTTAGTAGGGATATTACGAAGCATTGAATTGTGATGGTAGAAATAATGACTAGGCCAGAAAGATAAAATGAACAATATAGATAAATAGAAGGGGAGAGAGAGAGAGAGAGAGAGAGAGAGAGAGAGAGAAAGAAAGGGGAATAAAGAGGAAGCTGTCTGAAGTGGCGGCGTTGTCCGCGCACTGACGCGTCCCTTGCAACATGGAAGGAAGGAGAAATAGCAAAAGGACGAAGAAGAGGGTGAGGTATGGAAGAAGCAGGCAGAACTCTGCCGTGGCTGGATGCTACATTGTGCACGAAGCTCGGCTAATGAGAATGGAAAGCTACTGGGAAAGTAACGCCATCGTGGAACGCGTCGGTGGAGGCAGAAGAGGCCGATACACGGAAGACTAGGAATTTCCTAAAGCGAAATGGGGAAAGGAAGAAGGAGAGAGAAAGAGAGAAAGAGAGAGAGAGAGAGAGAGAGAAAGGAAGAGAGAAAAAGAGATAGATGTTGAGTAACCACGGATGAAGATAAGCAGATAAAAGAAATGGCTTCGCTCGTCCGTTCGAACCAGGCGAGCGAGCAAGCGTGAGCTTTTGGATGCTGGAAGAATAGCATCGAGGACAAAACGTTTCCGTGAAAACGAGCGGTAGAAGAGAAAACCGTGGAGGGTGAGGTGATGGTAGAGGAGGAGATGGAGGAGGTGGAGGAGGAGGAGGAGGAGGAGGAGGACAGGAAGGAAACAAGAAGCACGAGCGTGCAGAGAACGCGTGTGGGCGATGCTCTGCAGTGATATCAAAAGATACGCGCCGGATTTCCGGTGCGTCCTATCCAGAGACGATTGAGTGTACAGATAAAACTATACGACTACATTGGATAACCGATGGAATGGTCACAAATAAAATAGAAGCAAAGAATGGATCCCGTTAATTAATCGTCTATTTTTATTTCTATCAAATTCCAACGTGACACGGACTTATAATATGTGCCACGTTAACCTCTTTCTTATTATATACGTTTAAATGAAACTTTAACAAAACCATTTTTGAGATTATCCATAATTATCGAAATTGATTAAGTATAAGAGAAGAAAAAAAAGGAAGAAAAAAGAAAAAAAGAAAAACAATCAATTACGTAAAACTATTATCATATTTCTCGAACGTTCAAGTCCTCAAAAAAATATTCGACAATAGAGGTGGATACAAAGAGAGAAAGAGAGAGAGAGAGAGAGAGAGAGAGCTTTACCTACTGATTTGACCTCGGTATTTGCATAACATCCATGGCGACCATACCATAAAGCCCATGTATGTGTTTTCTTATCTCACCCTAACAAACCCTTTTCTACGCGCGAATAGTCGACATGATGGATACTGTACGGGTACACTTTCTCTTTCTCTACGAGGAAGGAGAACGGAGAGAAGAACGACGAGCATACGGTCGACTCTATATCTCTCCCTTTCCCCTTTTCCCCTCCTTGTCGACTAAATTACTGCTTTTAATTACGGCTATGGACTTGCGCCCTTACGCCAATGTTACAACGTACGCAATACATCCTCTTTCTCTTTTCCTCTCCTCTTCTATCCCATGAGCCTCGGTTGTCGTGTAACTCGAATCGTTTTGCGTATGCACGAGCATACGAAAAACAGAGAAAATGGTTTAGAGAAAGAAAGAGAGAGAGAGAGAGAGAGAGAGAGAGAGAAAGAAAACGAGGGTGACTCGCGTGAATTTACGACGCGTGTCGCGATCGAAATAATTCAATTTACCGGGGATTAATTATAGAGCAGAAAATTCAACTAATTTGCCTCACAGATAAGCTTTAAAGCACGTTGCCCAGTCATCAGAAAGCCTTTTCCTTCGAGGAGACGGAAAATTTCGACAATTCGCTCGTACATTCGCCAGTTGACTGCTTTGAATCAATAAAGAGAGTAAAAGCAATGAGAGCAAACTGATATAGCGAGCGAACGAGCGAACGAGCGAACGAGCGAGCGAGAGAGAGAGAGAGAGAGAGAGAGACAGAAGATAGTGAGCACACGTGCAGTTCTCTTCTTTCGCGCGCAAAAGTTGAGAATTTGCATATCGGCCAAAAAGCTCGGCAATGGAAGGTCGAGTAGTTCGCTTCCGACGGACAGGAAAGAGATTGCTCGCTCGTGTTTTCGCGAGGATCAACGCTCAAACGTAAATTCGACGGGTTCTACCTACCTTTGGCGCTGCTTAATTAGCCAATTTTCAAGTGCCCACTTTTAGACCATACCTCTCGCAATATTTTCGGTCTGAAATGCGATGGAGGCTCGAATATATAGGGAAATACGATTACACGATCGTGAAGTGATGTCGAGGACGTCAAAAATTTTCACTTTTCGTTTCCTCTCTCTCTTTCTCTCTCTCTCTTTCTCTTTTTCTCTCTGTTTTACTCAACACACACGATAAAGCTTTAACTATGATATTCATATTGGTATGGTGTCGATAGAAGAATTATATTTTCATACATGCACGTTGCACATATTGAACATGTTGAATATGTTGATTTTAACTTTTCTCTGTCTCTGTCCCTGCCTGTCCATCTTTCTATCTGTCTCTTCGTTTCTTTATTCTTTATAGGTATATATATATATATATATATATATATATATATATATTTATGTTTTATAAGTATATACACTTTTATTTCCATTTTTTTCTTCGTTTCTCTTCTCGTCGATTTCCCTCTTTCCTTTTTCTCCCCCTCCCTCTCAACATCCACGAGTATAGACAGCATCGAGAAAGTTTCACGAGGTACGCGTCGACTGTTCGGAAGTTAAACGAACGACTCCAATTATGCAGCTCGCCGTTGCAACCAGTCGGCGAGCACTCGGTACTGTTTATTTTACAAATTTATTATCGGCGTTGTATAGTCTCTCTCTTGCTATCGCGAATCTCTCTCGTTGTTCGAAAACTTTGAAAACTTTTCCGGTACACAATTTCTACGAATCGTTTTCTTTTTTTCTTTTTTTGCTCTTTTTTTTCTTTTTTTTTTTTTTGTTTCCTTTTTTTTTTCGTTTTCCTTTTTGTTTTCTACGAAGCTTGTTTCTTCGAGCAAGTCAATTCGAACCGTTCAAATGTGGAAAAGGAGAAGAGGAGTTTCGATGGTATGAGAAAAATCGCTGACCGTTGACGTGCGAGTCAATTTTCTGCTTGCCGGAGTGCCATAACTCGTGGTAAAAAATTGGCCGGTAAAAAAAGAGAACGCCTGTCACGAGCTAATGAGAAGCTACCGATCGCGTCACGCTTTCTAGTTGGTTGTCCGTGAACGTTTATCCAACGTTTATACATGTTTGTAAGGATGATTCAGTGTTAGTGTGAGCGGCCACGTTCATGCTTCGGCCATGAATAATTAAACGGCCCCGACCAGTTCGGTCGCTACCGTGATCCTTAGGCGTTGACCGTAAAAAGAATTATTAAAATGCATCCGCGGCCCCTTGTCCGGACTGTGAATCGTCCATGGAAAGGATTAAGTCCAAGCTACGTTTATATATCCATATATATCCATAGCGAATTGCCCCGTAAAACGTCATTCACGATCATCTATGACGTAGCCCACGTTAAACTATCACAATCTATTCAGTGAGAATCCTCTTAATTTAACGTGTCAGCTTTAAGAACACGAAATACTTTATTCTTCGTGAAGATTCAAATGATTTTTCAAAAATATTTCCTCGTGAACATGTTTATGCTAAGAAACGATATATTATATATATATATATATATATATATATATATATATATATATATATTATTTATAGTATATATTTATTTATATTTTTTATATATATAATATTTATTATTTTTAATATATATATAATATATATATATATATATGTGTTTTTTTTTATCTATTTTTTAATTAGCGATTATTAATTTCGTAAACGTCATTATTTCAAAACAAATCGATATATTTTCTACATATAGAAAAGATTTATCATTGTACGATCGATTTCGATCATATATTCGAAAACAAATATTCGTTATTATTTAAAAAAAATGCCTTAGATTTGTACATTTTCTTTAATCTATTTATTACCATTGATATCAATTCCATTTGTATTATAAGATCAATTCGAAGATAAACATTGAAAAAATATACGAAGAAACAGAAACGCGTAGATGAAAAAGAAGAAGAAAGGGATCGTTAATTCCGACAGGTGAGATTTTAAGTTCGTTTTGCGGCTTTGCGCTTTTCACGAGAATGAAGAAAAAAGAAAAAAAGAAGTAAGGAAAGAAATAACGGGGAAAAAGAGATGAAAGAGAAACAGGGAAGATAGCTATTCCATGAATACCTACGAATATACGATCCGATCGAATCTCGGATGTTAGCTCGTCGGATGTTGCGAGAATCGACGAGATGTGGCTTCGATTCGAGATAAGTTTCAAGCGGAAGCCGAAGGAAGAGACGTACCGCGGTTCTAAGACGTACAGTAGTTGCCGAAGCTCCTTCGTATTTACGAGGTTTAACCTCCATAGAAATCTGCAATCTTTTTGCATACGATTACAGATGAGAACACATAAAAACACACACACACACACATATAGAGATACATATACAAACGTAGAAGTGGTCAGAATCACGGACTACGAAGGTACACAAATATAGAAGGGCAAACACATATACATATACACGTACGTACGTACATATACATATACATACACAGATAGCACATACAAAAACGTGAATTTGGCATGGCGTACGTCGACGAAGGGAAGAAGAAGAAAAATAAGAAGAAGAAGAAGAAGAAGAGAATTCTCGCGGGTTCCAGATCACAAAGCAGCAGCAACGGCAGCCACGTTCTTTCTGCATCTCATCCGTCGCTTATCTCCACGGTCTAAGGCGCACGCTCGTCCGAGGTATTTGGATTTAGTGGATCTTCTCTCGAATGGAGCTGATCGTACGTTAGTTACGCGGAGCCCGAGTATCCACACATAAATTTCTGTATCGAACAATGGGTAATTGTGCTCTGATCCACCCTCGAGACACGTTGCTCTCTTTACCTCTCTCTCTCTCTCTCTCTCTCTCTCTCTCTCTCTCTCTCTCTTTATCCATACCTGCAGATCGAGTATCATCCAGTTTGTGTGTTAGAGCGTGTATTAGGTTGAGAGTTAAGTGTGAGTGGGCGTTGCTCTTCGATGCCAGATCTACCGTGCAGATAGTCCAAGTACGCTCTGAGTTACGTCCTCTTCTCTCCTTTGCTGGTATATCTCTCTTCTTTGTCCTCTCTCACTTTCTCTCTCTCTCTCTCTCTCTTTCTCTCTCTCTATGCCAAAAGCTACTCTCCAACGTCAGCCCGAATTATCTTGGCTCGAACCTTGCCCAGCAAATTCTCGCACGAAGTCTCGAGATATAGAAGGAGGAAGAGAGAGAGAGAGAGAGAGAGAGAGAGAGAGAGAGAGAGAGAGAGAGCGTTTCCAGGAATCGATTTAAACGAACGATAATTCACGAGTAAAGTGTACCGAACGTAGATCTTGCTCCAATCACTTAAAGATGTGTGTATGTGTGTGTGTGTAGGATTCCATATGTTCGATTCTCGAGAAATCCGAACGATTCTCAAGTTCCAACTGTCTCACTATCCTTTCTCTCTCTCTCTCTCTCTCTCTCTCTCTCTCTCTCTCTCTCTCTCTCTCTCTCTCCCTCTCTATCTTTCTCTCTATGTTTCTCTTTTGTTAGAGAGTTGGAGAAAATCTCGAATTCTCCAAGTTGCCGCGAAGGCTTCGCGTTCATTTTGCTATGTTGGAAATTCGAAAATCCTCGGAAATGGAAGTCCCATTACCTGCTCGTAGTTTCGGCGACTGCTTTTGGTCCAGTGTTGCGAGAAAGAGAGAAACCGAGTAAGAGAGAGAGAGAGAGAGAGAGAGAGTATGTGTGCACGCGGATAACTTCCTCGACGCGGTGAAATTGAACGGAATAACGCGAGTGCAAGGCTTCGCTTTCCTTTGTTCCATGAGTATTTCAGAGCTGAAACCGCAGTTACTCCACCAGTCCAGTTTCGTCGTTCGCGTACGCTTGGCTTCGTTACCACGAATATTACCATATTCCGTGCATTGTCGCACACTACGTGTACGAATACGTACCAGAAATATAATATGTAACTATGCACGTATATACGTATACATATATATATATATATGTATGTATATATATATATATATATATGTATATATGTATATGTATATCGCGCCACCTTGCGAATTTACTTTTCTCCTCTTGCGCCTCGTTAATCCATTTCGGGATAGGCCAACGACAACGTTTCTCTAAGCCCTTGGTCCTTATAAGATTTTGCGAGACCTTCGATACAATGTAATTCGATGTATGATAATTCTTGTCTTGTGTGATAAATACAGCATTTTATTTTTAACTTCTTCCTTTTTCTTCCTTTCCTTTTTCTTTTTCCATTTCTTTTCTTTTCTTTACTTTTTCTTTTTTTTTTTTTTTTTGGCATTCATACATCTAAACTAGATTAGAAATGAGATCTGATTTTTAATATCTTTTCTTCTTCTTTTTTTTTTTTTTTTTTTTTTTTTTTTTTGTATTTCTTGTTTGAATTCTCTATGAATTATTAATTTAGCAATGAACAAAACAAAAAAAGAAAAAAGAAAAAAAAAGGAGAAGAAATGAAAAAATATTATTTTTGGAAGGTGATCAATTTTATATGAAATGAATCGATACTGCTCGTTTTTCACTATATTTAGTTCAAATAGCCGAATAAATATTTACAATATATTCCGTATGTACAGGATTTGACGTTTATATTTCATGTGCTGATTGTGAGATATAAATTGACCTGTTAATATTTCTCTACAAATTATCAAAACAAGAACTCTCATCGATTTATACCAATTCGAAAAGTAAATCGATAATATAATGATAAAAAAAAAAAAAAAGAAAAAAAAAAAGAAAAAAAAGACAGTAGCATCAAATTCTCAAATATTTTTCTCGTGAGAGATAAAAATGATCCTATTCTTTTTCTTTTTTTTTTTTTTTTTTTTTTTTTTTTATATTTTTGAAGAATGACTTGCAAGAAACAATAACAAAAGCTTCCGTTACCGTCCTATCTAATTGCTAACATGATCTTAACCCTAAAGTGGCCCTTGTACGATGGATGTCTTGCTTTACGCGCGTCATCAAGGAACCGAATTAGGGACGATATCGTCCTGAGATACGAACGACGTTACAACGTCGTTATAGGACGATGTAGTGCCTACTCAAGACGCGTTAATGGTAATTGCGTCGATGGAAGTCAATCCTGTTACCTACGTTCCTGCGTTCTGTCCGACGTGATGCCAGAGAAATAGTCCAATTTAGTTCGGGCCAAACATACCGAAATTCAAAGACATGACCGAATTCTATGTAATATGAATTACGATCCATTGGGATCGTTTTGTTTTATACAAAATCAAAAGATATTTCTTTCGATAAATCTTTATATTATTTTATTTTATTTTATTTCATCTCATTTTTATATTAATTAATTAATTTATTTACTTTTTATCCATCGCTTTTTATTATCTTAATGAAAGATTTGATTAGATATCCCAAATGTAATACAATTTCTAATATTCCCGTGTAATTTGAGTCCTTTATCGATGTACTTTTAGTTTAATAAGCCGAAATCTTATATACTACGTTCAATTAACTTCAACGAAAGATCCGAGAAAGGAGAGACACTCTCCTTTAACCTTTCATCGATATCGCGAGACTCGCGAATATTCGTAGAGGGTAAGATAAACTCCCTTTCCTAGGGACTCTTCCTTCTTTTCATCCTTTCATCCGACTCACCCCTCTTTTCTTTCAATCCCGTGGGTTTACAAGTTGACTCGAGTTCCGTTTTATAGGCAGTCGTTTGAATCGATAAATGACCTCTTCTTTTCTCTCTTTCTTTTTCTCTCCTTTTCTCTCCCTCCCTCCCTCCCTCCCTCCCTCCCTCTCTCCCTCTCTCTCTCTTTCTTTCTCTTTCTCTTTCATTCTCTCTCACTCCTCTCATTTTCTTTCGATGTGTCCATCTAAAGACCAGAGCGAATTTGATTAAAGGATTCGATTAATGTTTACCAACGTATATTCTTTTATAAACTTCAAAGAGAACTCCCTTCCCACCGGTAACTCCTTCCAACGCTAGAGTTTTTCCCTTTTAGACTGCATCACAGACCACAACTTTTTAAATGAATTTCAACGCGCTATCGGACTCAACTTCTATCTCAACGCGCAATTAGTTACGATATTGCCCGAAAGCCCCTCTTTCCATTTCGTTGCCGCCGTTAATTCATTTATTTAAGGGAAAGAGGAAAAAGGATAAAGGAAAAAGAGAAATGGAAGAAAGGAAACGATGATTTTTTTTTTTTTTTTTTTATAGTAAAGACATTGGGAAACGTTTATTTTTAAATAGGATCGTTTGTAATCTCCTCCATATGGTTTCTCCTTCTATCTCACTCTTTCTCTCTGTTTCTTTCTTTCTCCGTCTTTCTCTCTATGTATTCCATCGTTTTTCTCTTTCCCTTTCTATCTCAAACGTATGCAAGCGTCGAGGAAGAGGTTCGTTAGCAAGTCGAGACCGCCCTTTACAATCTTAAGACCATTGTTTCAAGAGCCTAGGGACAAGAAGATCCTGTTCATTGTGTCGGACAAAGATGATACGCGACATCGACCACACGTAACACGGTACCTTCGCATATCATACATACTAAAACGAACGTTGTTCGCATCGTCGGACAAATTAGTATTGCCTTCTTGCTATGCCCAGTATCCTTTACTCTCTCCCTCTCTCTCTCTCTCTCTTCCACCCTCTGTCGCTATCACCATTGTCCTCCATTCTATTCGGTTAACAAAAATAATAATATTTATCACAAACGAATAAAGGATCCCCTTCCTTTATCTCTTCGAATCTCCAAACTTTCATTCGTATAATTTTCATTTTATTTCTGTTAATGCTAACAGATATTTAATGTTAAAGGTCAGAAAGGAATCGTATACTACATTGTGTACTAAAAGAAGCTTTGAGGAAGTATTGTGCATATGTATCTACAAGCAAGCGTATGTATTTGTGTGTATGTATGTGTGTGTAAAAGAGAGAGAGAGAGAGAGAGAGAGAGAGAGAGAGAGAAACGTGGTCGTTACGTACTAAGATGAGTCTGAGAGTTTGTATCCCACGGGAGTCATCCTCAGGCTAACGGCTCCCCAGGAATGGATACGTATCCTGGACGAAGTAAGGAAACCTTACTCCTCCTTACCTTACCACCCTCTTCTCGACCTTCCCCATCCAGAATCTCGCCACTTTCTCCGCTCTCAAAGAAGAGGGTTCACACCGTCTATTCTTGATAAAAGTATCATGGATACACGCTTTTCCTCGAGCCCTTCTATTCCGATGACACGACCATTTGACAATCTTTTACATCGTTTCACGATTCATCGTCACGAAAGAAACAAGCGGGTCTCGAAACGATTATATATCCAATTCAGACGACAATAAGTACCAATTTATTTTTCTAATATCTCATTGATAATCCTCGAGCTCCATCGTCAGAAATATCCTTGCTTATATTCGTATCGAAATATATCAATTAGAAATTCAGAAAATGTTTATTTAACTCTATTTAAATTTGAATTTAAATCGATACGAATCGCTTGTTAGAAAATCTTTTTTTTTTTGTAAAAAGTAAAAGAAGAAAAATAAAAGGATGTAAAATAGAAAAATAAAAATCCAATTTTACGTGGTCGAATTAGCCCTTGTTTTCGCTCTTTTGAGATAAGTTCCGATTAGGGCAAACGACGACGAGTCCTCTTCTCTCGTATTTGGTATTACGGATTATGAAAAGAAAATCCGATGTGCTGACGTCCACCCAATCAGATCTGCAAATAGGAATTAGTGTTGAGCCGCGTACAAACAATGGCGGCTCGATTGATTGACTTTTTGCTTCCCCATCCCAGTACTGTGGTGGCTTCGAAATGCGTGGGTCGCTTCGTAAGCGAGATGCAACCTACCCCTTCGTAGCACGCAAGCAAGCAGGCAAGCAAGCAAGCTTCGTTGTTGCTTGGGTTGCTGGGGTATCCCCTCTAAACCACTCATCAGCAACTATCGTCGTCCTTCTTCTTCTTCTCCTCCTCCTCCTTCTCCTCCTCCTCCTCCTCCTTCTTCTTCTTCTTCTTCTTCTTTTTCTTTTAGTTCTCTTTCTCCTCGTTTTCGACGCGTTTCTACGAGACCTGGAGAATCCCCATCGGTTAGTGCGGTAGGGCGTGATAATCCTAGCCGAGAATGAGATCGCGTGGCATAGCCTCGACCGATGAGATTCTCTTCCCCCGTCCCTTCGAAAAGTATCAGCTTCCAGTGCAAGCCCTTACCTTATCGGATTACTTCTCGAATCCTCGACGATTGAAAGCACCGATTCTCGCGGACAGTTGGTAGCATCGGAAATACCTTCCGATCTCATGAACGTTCTCGTAAGAACGAATAATCGTTTAGTCGATTGGTAAACTAACTTCTTATCCTCTTTCTTCCTTCAACGTTTGAATTTATTTCTGTTTTCTTTTCTTTTCTCTCTTTTTTTTTTTTCTTTTCTCGTTTTTTCTTTTTTTTCGACAAAATATCACAATGGTCACGTATTATCAATGTCATTCCTAGAAATTGGAATAGAAATATATAATCGTCTGACGATCTTTCGTTAGATCTTCGAAGTTATTTTCTTTTCTAAACCGACAATGTTTACATTCGTACGATTTAGGATTGGAAGAGGAATAAAAAAAAAAAAAAAAGAAGAAAAAACAGAGAAAACAAAAACCTTCAAGATATAAACACCGTCTCTTTCGCGATAATATTGAATAATTGTTTTGAAAGTATGTATCACGTTGCTTAGAGGTTAGAAATCTTTTTCGACATTCATGGCAACATTCATTTTTCTTCTGTTGGCATTATTAAAAAGATCTTTCTTCTGCAAAATTGTTGTGCCGTTTAATATTTATAATAATAACTTTGTCAAAGTTATTCTTAATAATAAATTTTGTTTGGTCGATCGGATACGAACGATACGTTTGAAAATTTCGAAACAATCAAACACCGTACCTCAAAGTTATTTAAAATAAAATGAATAATTCGTCGTATTGATTGATCGCAAGATAACAAATTTTTGTTGTTGATTGACGTTTCTACACAAATCAAAAGTATAAAGGAGTGTGAAACACATGTAGATACGTGTAACACCAAAAGCAACGGGACAAAGAGAGAAAGGGAGAGAGAGAGAGAGAGAGAAGGATACAATTCGTTCATGTACATCAACGCGATAGGACAATGGAGCGATTAACTTGCGTGAACGGGCCTGTTGTTTATCGTACGAGAATTATTTACTCGTCGGCAATCGGACGCTTAAATTATTCGTCGTGGGATGAGTCCGCGCAGACTTTACATTGCTTTAATCGTTGGCCGATAATTCAATGGTATTAGAACCCTCCTCTTTCTCTCTCTCTCTCTCTCTCTCTCTCTCTCTCTCTCTCTCTCTTTCTCCGTATCCCTCATCAAGCTGGTACAATTCATTTTTCACATAACTCATTATCAATATGAGTACCAAAGTACGTGTCCCTCGGTTTTTAATCAGAAATCATAAGAGAGAACTTCATTTCTGTTCGCCTAATCAAATCTTCGTCGAATATCGTTTGCTAACGATTATCGTTTTTAATTGGAATTAAATATACGGTAATAATCGTTTACCTTCGAAACGTACAAGAATGAATAATTATTATTAACCTTGTTATCGAATTATTTTCATTCTATATTGATCCAAATCAATTTTTGATGAAAAAGAATAATATTTCATGAAAAATTTATATTTGTTTCAAAATAATTAAATTGTATCATATTGTATTCGTATAATCCATTTCATTTAAGAATTGATTATTTTGTTAATGTATTAATAAATCTTTCGTACTTATAAGAAAGTTCACTGAATTTAGTTGATTCGAAAGCTCGATAATTTCACTAAACTTGAAAGATATGGGAGAGGGTATGGAAGGTTCGAAGGAATGTACGTTTAATGAGGTAAAGGATGCGACAGCTATTTCGTCGGGTAAAAGACGATTTAGTTTCTTGTATACACGCTAATCCATTGCTAAGTCTAGCCGCGACCCCGATAACCATTCGCTTGTGTCGAACATTTAGCCACGTGATGTATCCGCATTGGTAACTTAGTGTATGTGTATCTATGTATGTATGTTTAATCATCTTTAGCGTACGCATATAGAATGAGAAAGAGAGATAGTTATAGCTATATATATATATATATATATACAGGGTGTCTTCAATAATTATTTATCATCTTAAATGCCTTCAAAAGAAAGAAAATCAAATTAATTTCATTTAACGATGATATAGTTTTATAAATAATAGTATAATGAGTACTATGAGACGATTTAAATTATAGTTCTTTCTTTTGTCAATATAAGTTGCAATTATAATTATTATTAAATCAAAATATTTAATATTTCGATATTGTCAGAGTTAAGAAAGAAAAAAATGAAATGTGCCGAACGATTCAACAAAAATGTTGAATAGTATAGTCGTTATATATGAGTCACATGATAGAACAGTAACGAGTTTTGTTTATTTCTTTTTTTTTTTTTTTTTTTTCTTTAATCGATTTACTTTTCATTGTATAAATTTTCTTCTAATTCATAAATCTCAGAAATATTTGACGTGGTAATAGTTAACGGGTCACCCTATACGTACGTATATAAGCATATGTATACATACGTATATCTATATATATATATATATATATATATATATATAAAGAGAGAGAGAGTGAGAGAGAGAGGGAGAAGTCTTCGAAGGAGACTGCGAATCGCCAGTTTCCAAGACTTTGCAAACTTTGCTTGGAGGAAGCGCTGCAATTGCCAGGCAACCTCCCATTTCCATCCTCGTCTCGTTCTTCCTTCCTTCCTTCCTCGAAGCTTCTCATCTTCTCTCTTCTTCCATTCCAGCCCCACACCCATTCCCATTCTCTCCCTCTCTCTCTCTCTTTCTCTCTGTCTGTCTCTCTCTTTCTCTCTCTCTGTCTTTCAGTCGATGCATACTGAACAGAGGAGCTATGTTGCGGAGATTCTGTAACCGCGCGCGTAACGCGATGGAAGGGGCTCTGTAATCAGTCTTGCCGCTAATTAATTAAAGATTCCCGCAAGGCTGCACGGCTTTATTGAGCTTCCGTGTTGACCGTCGCACCAAGAAACCGTTCTATGGTTCGGTGACCTCGCGTAAGCGTACTCGCTACTAGCTTTTGCGAGCCATGTCTCTCGCTTTTGGGGACACATGGCTTGGCTCAGTTTTGTTACGGAACTTTGTCTAAGTTTACAGGGCAGGTTTAGAAAGCTACATAGATTACGACGATAAAATTGTAAGACCATGGCTAAATAATCTTAAATAATCTTTTCAATATCTCTTTTCTCCAATAGGCTTTTATATCTATTCATTTAATTTCTTTCTAATAGAATACAAATGATATATATATATATTATTTTATAGCGTTAAGTCGATTAATTAACAAAAAATGATTCGGGTATTTAAACCCATAGAATATTTCTGAATGTAATGGAATTATTTTAATAGAATGATTTTTTTTTTTTCTTTTCTTATACGAAGATAATTAATTAAAATGTAATTTGTACAATTGAAATTATAAGATTGTCATGAGAAATGATTACTACAAATAATGGATGTAGATCGAAGCATTACTTCCTTGCTTCAATTATAATGTCAATGTGATTAGGAAAATTAAGATCTAAACTACACGGATACTTTGATAATGTTTGATTATTTGACGAGCAATGATTAACGTTTATAAAAGATCATCACAAATTAATTATTTTTATCTCTCTCTCTTCCTCTCTCTCTCTCTCTCTCTCTCTCTCTCTCTCTCTCTCTCTCTCTCACTGTTTTACTATTAAAGCCAAGAATTGTAATATTACAATCCAGATCCATATGAAAATATTATTGAATGAACGAATCGCTATATTATATCGAAGTCTTGAATTTTTTTTTTTTTTTTTTATCGCAAAATGATCTCCATAAAGAAATTGAAATTGTTTCGATAACAAAAGAAAAAAATAAAGAGAAAAGGAAAAGGAAGAAAATAAAAGAAAAAAGAAAAAAAAAATAATGTAAATAATTTTGAACGATTAAAATTGATTTAATTATAATTAAATTAGAAAAAAAATATCGGCTAATCTATGGCAAAGGATAAATGTTCCGTGAATAAAACGAGGAAAAATATGAAAGTAAAGATATAAAAATGATACTTACTTAACTTTCCTCCCGCCCCCTTCTCCCACACACACACACACACACACACACACACACACAGTGGAATAGATTCTATCGAATATCTTGGTAATATTGGACGATAGAAAGTTCGAGAATTAGCTAAAAGCTAAGCTCTTTGTAATACTTCACAGTCGATCGAGCACGTTGATCTAAGCCGACGAAGCGAGAGCGTGCCGTACTTCGAAGTACCTCCCCCGAAGCTCGATCGCGTTTATCAAGCCCCTAACCGTCGGATTGACGTCGGACCAACGCGTTATTTACCGCGACGATCGAGCATCGATCACCCGTAACGTCCGCGGCTTTAGGCTAATTCCGCGACGGAAGCTCCGCCGGGCACGAAAGGATTTATTGTAGCGGCCCGTTTAATCGATAACGCGCCGCACGTTCTCGATATCCTATCCCACTTTCTATAATTGAAGAGTTACAGGACTATCGTAGACATTTCGTTTCACTATAAATTGTTTAATGAAAAAAAAAAATATATATATATATATATTGTTATTATTATTTATTTCTTCCTGATATTGCCGAAAAAGTTGTCGACTTGTTAACGTAATTGGCCAAAATTAAATTAATAATAATAATTAAGCGACTGATTATATATCTTGTCTTTTTTTTTCCCCCAGATAGAACAATCTTGAAATATTTTCAAATGAGTATCGATTGTATAATCTTATCTCATTTTATTTTCTTTTATTTTCTTTTTTTAATTATGAAATACAAGCTCTAATACTGCTAATATTAATATATATATATATATATATGTATATACATAAATAAAAAATAAGAAACATAAATTAATAATTTATAAATGAAATATTATTTTTATACATATTATAAATATTCTGAAGGACCACGTACGATCGACATAATTTTTTGATCTATTTATATAAATAATTGATAATAATTCAATGTTTTTCTATTCTATATTTTACTTTGTATTTTTATAAAAATATCAATTTCATAAAATTGAAATAAATTGTAAAATATTTTGTACCTATTTATATAAATACAATTAAATCAATTATTATAAAAAATATTATACTTCTTAAATTATACTATGACAATATATCTTAGATCGCACTAATACGATTTTAGAAATTCTATTCTATCATTTTTGCGTTTGTATAATATCTATCGATTTTATCAATGAATTCGATTTTTCAGATTATTGATTCTGAAAACATTATCCTAATTATTAACACAATGATTTAAATATCTACCCTAGTTTATAAATATGTTTTGACAAATATTACATAACAAATAAATTTATTTTCGGATAAATTATTACCATTTTTTTCAATAAGACCATTTAAAATTATTCTCAAAAATATGACTGATTATTTTTCGAATTAAATATTTAATACTGTTTGATGATCCTTCACGATTGAACTTAATGAAGACAATTTCAAATATCTCCTTTCAATTCTTATCGTTCAAACAACACTTACTTACTTTATGGTTTCACATTAAGGAAGGCAAAGTTTATCGCGAATGAACTGAAGGAGAAGGATACTTCTCTCTCGTTTCTGTTTTCTTTTTCCTTTTTCTTTTTTTTTTTTTCTTTTCTATATACCGAGACGACTCACGTTAACGAGGCACGGGTTATCACGAAGGGCCAAACAGGGTTCTGGCACGTGGTGCTGTTATGAGATAACTAACCAAGTAGAGAACGGCAAGTAGAGAACCAAGCTTTTCCTACGTTTTCGTTTTTGCGTGTTTAAAAAGGAAAAAACTATTATGAACGTAGTGTAACACTGTTCAAACAAGGATTGCAGGGCAATGTATTAAAACGCCGACGGGGATACGGACATCCCTTATATACTCACATGACGAGACAGGCACTTAGTATCGTTATATTACTAGAACAAATAAAACTCAGGGGGAAGCTAAAGAAAAGATAAAAAAAAAAAAAAAAGAGAAAACAAAACAAAAAAAAAAAAGGAAAAAAAGAACGAAGAAGAAGAAGAAGAAGAAGAAAAGGAAGATGAAGTAAAAGAGTGAGAGAGAGAAAGAGAAGAAAGGATGAGGCACGCGTGAGGGAGAAGTTTACAGCTGCGTTTCACTCTGAGAATCTTAGTAGGAGGGATGGATAAAGACAGAAAGAGAGAGAGAGGGAGAGAGAGGGAGAGGGAGGGAGGGTAAGAACAGAGTGAATGTGCACGATTATGGAGTATAACCAGGTTGCAGGTTCATGCTTGGGTAACATTATCCTCTCAGCAGGTTTTCCCCTCTATCATGCGTGCCCATACGTATATAAGTATGTGCGTGTATGTATGTGATCCGTTACCTCTGTCTGAGTTTTTTTTTCTTTCTTTTTTATTTTTGTTTTTTTTTCTTTTGGTTTTTTCTTTTTTGTTCCTTTCTTTCTCTCTTTCTGTCTTTGTTATTTCTAACAAGGCTTACATTTTTTTTTCTTTCCCCGCGCCATCCCTCCTATCATGTCCCACACCTATCCTTTTTCTTCTTATCCTCGCAATATTTCAAGTTGTTATTTTAAGTTGATAGTACGATCGTCTATACTGCATCCATCATCATCTCCATCTCAACAATTCTCCTCCATTCACTTCTTCGTTGATCGTCATTGTCCTGAAGTTTCGGATTTCAAATTTCTACTTTTTTTTCTCTCTCTCTCTTATTTATATTTATTTTCCTTTTATTTATTTTTCCCCGTGAGATATACGTAGCACTATATTCCAAGCGAGTTCTGATTTCGCCTGTTGTTTTAAGTTATCGCGAGTACGATGTATTTGGCCGACTCGAACCGTTGTACCTTTACAATCTAATAACTTTTGTTTTAGGCCGATATATATATATATATATATATATATATGTAATAATAATAATATTGATATTTTAAAATAGTTGAAAATAATATTAGTTTAATATAAAATGGCTTTATCGTTCAAATTTCTTATTTCTTTTTCTTTAAATTTATTTCAAATCTTCGCTCTTTATCCTTGGTTATTTCCCTCTTTTCTTTTTTTATTTTTTTTTATTTTTTCTTTTTTTTTTTTGTTGTACCATTCGAAAATCATATAAGACCGATTAAACTCCGAAAATAAGTTGATATATATATATATACACATGTACATGTCGAGTATTTTATAAGTATAATATATTAAGTCTTTATGTTAATCTTCGTCTTTTAAATCTGTCATTTTTGTTTCGTTTTAATCGTTAAAAAAAAAAAAAAAGAAAAAAAGGAAAAGAAAAGGGGAAAAAAATTGTACAATGTGAAATTCATAATATAACTTAATTTTTATGACTATTGTATATTATGATAAATATATAATATATACTTAATGAATATTTATCCTTCGTATACGAAATAACGATAATTTTTGTTGACAAAGAGAAAAGAAAAAAAAAAAGAAAAAAAAGAAAAGGAAGAAAAAAAAATAAAATGAAATAATATGACCGGTTGACATCAAAGTAACATACAATATTGTATGGAAGGTTAAAACTGAAGTAAACTTTTTCCTTTTTTTCTTTTTTTTTTTTTTTTTTTTTTTATATACTCCAAGAGCCAATCTCTATCTAAACCTACGACGACAAGCGCCGAGCGTTCACAGACGTAACAGAACGTCATTTCGTCGTTTCTTGTCATCGACCTACCTCGAGAGGACTCATATTTCAAAGTTTCTGTTTCTTCGAGATTTGGGTCGTATTCGTGATTTGACGTACGTGTGTAGGTATGTAGGTAGATGTCAAGAGTTTTCCAAAAGGAGTGAAATACGAGTTTGAAACTCGAGGAAAGGAATGATATTAATAACCGTACGTTCAATTTCTCTATCTTTCTCTCTCTCTCTCTCTCTCTCTCTCTCTCTCTCTTTCTCTCTCTCTCTCTTTTTCTGTTGAAGGTATGATTATGGACTAAAGCATTTCTTTTCGAAATTTACTTTTCTCCATTATCTTTTTACGTGCGATAGTATCTAGCTACTGAAAATAAAAGAATTTCTCGTTCTCTCTTCTTTCCCCCCCCCCCCCCTCTCTCTCTCTCTCTCTCTCTGTTTCTATCTCTATCTCTTTCTTCTCTTTTCCACAGGAATTACGATCGTACGCAGAAAAATACGAGAAAAGTGCTCGGCGTAAGCCGATTTCGGGCTTACGACTCGATGCGAGAGCGAAGGAACGAAGTAGACGAGCGCATGCGTAATACTTTGAAAGGGATCATGTTAGAGAAACAAGAAAACAGTTACAAGTCTTTAAAAAGGAAATGTGTTTTGCAGTGAAATTAAAGGAAAAAGGAAGAAAGGAAAAAGGAAAAAAAGAAAAACAAATAAAAATATATATATATATATATGTGTGTGTATAAAAAGAAAAAAAAAAGGAAAGAAAGAGATAGAGAAGAAGGAAATGAAAAAAGTAACGAAAGAGATAAAAAAAAAAAGAAAGAGTATAAAGAAAATAAAAATTGTAAATATCATCGAATAATTATCGAAAGGGAAACTGGTGCATTGAGTTCGTCGTTATTTGTGTAGTTTTGGGAATCAACAAGAAGCTCCCTCGAAGCTTCGATAATCTTGTCGATAAGTCACACGTGTCAATAGTATCAGATAGGGTTGAGGGGCAAATGGAAGATATGGTACAGATAAACCACGTTAAACGTCGTCACAGTACCAGGCATTAACGATTTCGAAGTACGATACTGTAACTTGTAACGAGACTTTTCAACCCTTCTTATCGAGAGGATTACGTTATCTGGATTTTTTGATTTTTTTTTTTTTTTTTTTTTTTAATGACCTCTCACGCCCTCTCAAGTTAATAGAATGTAGGAAAGTCCCGTATCATTAAATTAGGCAATGCTCTCTCCGATAAAAAAGGGATTTTAATCTTTAAGTTCTCTAAGTCTTCCACTATCTTGGGGCTTTTTAATTATCTTCATCTTCAACCTTTCATTTTTCTTTCCATTTGATGTTTAAACTGTTAGAAAGTTTCAAAAATATGGATAAGCAGAAAGAGAGAGAGAGAGA
>NC_062190.1:1135000-1137500 GCF_912470025.1 Vespa velutina
TTTGTGAATTTTTTTTACTTCAGAATATATCTTCTTTTTTTTTTTTCCTACGATTTATCTGAACATATTCAATTTTAATTACTTACAATCGTTAAAAAAAAAAAAAAAAAAAAAAGGGAAAAAAAAATAAATAAATGATGAACGACGAGCTAACCTTATAAAATTTTCCTATCATGAAATGCTATATTTTCCACAGTAAGATAAGAAAGGAGAGATAACACAAGACAGATGAAATGTGAAACTTGGCTGAATTGAGAGTATCTATATATATATATATATATATATATATATATATATATGTATATATAGACACAGATATAGACACACACAAACACACACACACACATTTAAACTATCATAGACCTGCACCGAGAAAAAGTCGTCTCGATTTTATACCAAAGGTTTTCCTTTGTTTCTTTCGCGATGAAAAGTCGAGGGGATTTATAAGAGTAGTCGTAAAAAATTCGGCTGTTTGGCGTCCTTCTTCAACAAGCGTATTAATCTTCGTTTTACGCTTTACGATCAACTTTTATGAGAGAGAGAGAGAGAGAGAGAGAGTTGCCAACAACATCTATTTTCGATATCCTCCTGATTGTTACATATCTCGATGTGTCAAAGTCTAACGAAATCACCCATAATTCTGACACTATCGTTGCTATTTACTTTTTTCTTTTTTTCTTTTTCCCTTTTCTTTTTCTTCTTCTTCTTCCTTTCATTCAAGTATACCTTCTTGAAAAAGAAAATCCATGAAAATTTCGCTAGTAGTAATAGAAGCCAAAAGAATGAAGAAGTCTTCGCGTTGGAAGGTCGAACGACGTAATCTCAAACTTTATGATCAACGAAGTTCTGACGAACTATCATTATTCTCTTTTCTTCGTTTTGAGAAGTATATAAGTACTTACTTACGTGTGCGTACAAGCGACACAAGCGTAGATCTACTTACTTACTTACTTACTTACTTACTTACTTACGTTATAGTCGAGACTATAACGTACGAAAAAGATTCTCGCAGGAGGAATGAGTTTTCATTTATTTTCTTCGTTATCTTATGGTTTTTTTCTTCTTCCTTTATAGTTTTCATCCGTCTTTATGGCCAAAGAGTATACAGTAGCAATCGAGGATATTGAAAAAGAGCAGCCGGAGACATGCGTGCTTGCACGTAGAAGAAAGACGTGTAAGTCGTTCTTCGTGAAAAATAATCGATTCCCTCTTAACGGTCAATGCCGTCTGCTTCACCAGCTGCACCTGCTCTCTTTCTCTCTCTCTCTCTCTCTCTCTCTCTCTCTCTCTTGTATTTCGTGTCTCCAAAGTAGTTCTACCCGTAGCTATTTATTTTTCATCTGGTTAGTCATTAAATGCGACGAAACGTGCCAATGGTTTTGTTTCAGTAGAAAAAGAAAAATAGTTGTTTTATAAAACGAAAGAAATATCCTTCGAAAGAACGTTTTGAGAAATTTTAAAAGATCCTTCGTTATTTTTCTTCCTTCTCTTTTTCTTTTCTCGCTTATTCATTCTTTTGCTTTCTTTCTTTTCTTCTTTTTTTTTTTTTCTTTTTTTTTTTTTTTTTTTCATCGAAATTCTATATCATATCGCGTACACCGATCGGCCCGAACTTCGAGGTCTTCTATTTGTTTTTTTCTTTTTTTCTTTTTTTTTTTTTTTCATATTTAATTAAAATTTTCTTTTTTTTATATATTTTTCATATCTCATATAATTTGAATATGTCCATTACTCTTATGCATTGACATTAACGTTTATAATTTATTCATTATTTGTATGATATAACCAAGTTTTGGGTTTGTTTGAAATTTCTTTTTTAAAGGAACAAAATCTTGTCGAAAAAGTTAAAACGACGTTCTTTGATACTTGTTTTCAAAAAGATCACGTCATCCTTCCTTATTTACGGAAACTTTCGATCGATAATGTTCGAGGATTAATCAAGGAGCCAAAGACCGTCCGTAGGAATTTCGCGAGAAAAGTTTCACGATGAAAGTGTCACGAAACACCGTACGTAACAGATCTTAAGATGGAGTTCACGTTGTCCTGGCTCACGGTGAAGTGATCTTTTTACTTAACACGTAATCCCAGGTAACGCGTTCTTGCTTGTGCTCGAAGGGCATGAAAGGATGGAAAGTACGAAGGGTCGTGAACTCTTTTTACCCGGTAACCTGGTGAAGTCGTAGGTAATCTCGTGGCACTATGGTGAAAATCGATAATCGACTCCACTACGTTGACGTTTTCAACTACGTTACATGCCGTCCGTTGTCACGCTTCTCCGCGTCACAGTGCAGTATGCACACACGCGCGAACTTGCAAGTGCAAATATATACTGTTAGATAATCAGACGGTACAGAGATATATACGTATGCATATATATATATATATATATATATATATATATATATATATAAAGATATATAGATATGCGCATACCGAGATAGGTACGGTCGTATGTACATACATACCTATATGTATTTAGAGTGTTCCAGTTATTTCAGGT
>NC_062190.1:1142500-1187500 GCF_912470025.1 Vespa velutina
TTAAAGATTCTTTTTTCTTTCTTTTTTTTTTTTTTGTTTTTTACTGTCGTTGAGACTTTTAAAATGGATCCTATAATGAAGAACGAGATACATAAAGAAAGAAAAAAAAGAGAGAGAGAGAGAAAGAGAAAGGCTTATTAAAGTTTTTCTAACTTTTTCTTACAGGGAAGGGACGGCTTTACCCGGCCTACAGTCTGAGTGGCAGCGAGGGTGAGGATAATTCCCCTAGTCTGCGTGGTCGCGGCTCGGCCTATCCTCAAAATAATCATCAGACCACCCAGTCACATCTCAATCACTATAACGCTAGTCAGCATAAGCAACGTGCTTACCAGCAGCAGCAGCAACAGCAGCAACAACAGCAGCAACAACAGCAACAGCAACAGCAACAACAGCAACAGCATCCCCTCTATCATATGCCCGGCAGTGGTGCCGGACTCAGCGACACACCGACATCGGGCAACGCTTCCGACGAAACTCTCACCGACAGCGATCTGATCACCGTTGCCCGTGACTCCGCCCTCCTCGTTCATAACGGTGAGTGAAACGCGCCATAGCATACTTCCCAAAACGATATGGATCGTGTATAATATACGCGATAACACGATACTCGATGCATGTCAATCATCAAATCGTTTAAACGAAAATGTTTTCGAAATATATTTTTTACTTGGAAAATATCTCCTATATCTGAAACGGTTATTATTATTATTATTATTATCATGGGAATTATCTATTTTGTTCTCGAATACCATTGAAATTAATTTATCTTCTTTCAGTTTCAATCTTTTTATTTAATAATTTACTACGTTGTAAATCTTCCTTTCGAAATGCGTCATCGTATTCTATCTCTATTTTTCATCTAAATTACATGAATTATACACGGTCTTCTGACTCCTTCTTTGTCTACGAATTTGTCATTGAAAGCCAAAAGGTTTCCATTAAGTTTATTGCTCTTTCAGAAAACTAAAATGCCCCGATATTTTTCCCGACCTCGTACTCAAATACATACATACATACATACGTCAGTTATATTTTACTTGTTTTGCTTTTTTTGAAATTATTTAAAATAATCTCAATGCTCAATAATCTAAAATTTGGATTCATCTACTATTCGATTTAAGATCAAAGAAGACAGTTCATTCTATAGATAAATTTATCACTTTTTAAATTTGACTTCTGTCTGTTTGTGTTTTATTATCAAAAAAAAAGAAAAAAAAAAAAAATCGAAAAACAATTGGAATGAATGAAAATCTTATTTACAAGAATTAGTTTCGATATTAAACAATTTTCATACTCAATTGTTCGGATCTAATGCTTATCTAATATGCCATAGAATTGATTCTGTCTCATTTAAAAAATATCCTCTCTTCCATCAAAATAAAAATCGTATTTATGGCAAATGAATGATTAATTTAAGGAAAGAAAAAAAAATAAAGAAACCACAATAATTATATCAGCCAATCAATTTGAACAATGATATTATCTTTTTCTATCTAACCAATTTCTTTTCTTAATACGTTTAATTATTAAATTAATTAAAACAATAATCTTTATATACTTTCTTTTCTTTTCAAATTTTTCTTTTTTCTTTTTTTCATAATACGTCACTTAATATAAAAATAAACGTACATATATAAAGGTATAAACGAATTAGAGGATAATATCGAACGATAAAGGAAAAAAGTGATATTTTTCCGTCAATAATTCTCAAAGTTCAAGTAGGTTGGATCGCGACAGAGTCAGTCATTCGCAATAACGCGAAATCGTGTCTCTACATTACTCAAACATGATAGATGGGCCACACTGCGATGAGGTGTGAGGCTACACGCGGGGGTTTGCCTACGACGGGAGGAAGGGTGTATATGGATGTGGAGAAGGGAAGGAAGCAAAAGGGAGAGGGTGGGTTATCGGCACGCTGGCTTGTCAGAAATGACGTATCGCTTTCGAGCTAGGTATATATGTACATAGGCCGCTTGCGTAGCTTTGCCTCTATGCCTCTACTATGTTCTAGACTATCCTCTACCACCTTCCTTGGACACACCGCACCTGGAAACCTTCCTAGTTTCCGACAAGTCACCCGAACACTTGCGCGTGAAAGGCATATATCATGGAACGTTGGTTCGTCCTATGAGATCGCTAAATTAAGAGTCATACGTTTGATGCTTTCAGCAATACTATATCTCCTATGTTGATTTAGAATCGTAAACTCATCAGACATAATTCATAAAGAGATCTATTTATTTTCTACTTATAACCTTGATTTGATTTATTTGTACACCCTAACGAAATTATATTTTTAAGATAAACATTATTTATAATAAACGTAATAAACGTATTTCAGACTATATATTGTTGTTAACAAAAAAAAAAAAAAAAAAAAAAAAAAGAAAAAAAAAAGGAAAGATATTTTCCTTAATTTTTTTCTTTTTTCTTTTTATCTTACAAAATAGACATTCTCTGTTAACATTGTGATAAAGGTCGAATGAAAAATCTATGGCTCCGAGGGTCTCGTAACAAAAACGATTTCATTTTCTTGAATGGGGAAACACTTTACGGTGCTTTCCACAGAACATGTCGTCCATTATCACAGAGGAATCTTATAAATATGGAAGAAGCAAAGATCCTTACGGAATTGTTGTCGGTGACTAAACGAAAAATATCAGAGTGATTCTTTCGTGCTAAGGTAAGCTTCTATTCAGCTCGTATAGCTTTTTCATGGACCACAAGGGATACTTGGAAAAGTTCATAATCGCTATCATCATTGCCAGGATCTCATTCTATCCACCTAACGCATTAGTACTTTAGCTGAATCAGAATGACTATTCACGAATTGGCAAATGCACGAGAACTAAAGGGGAAAAATGACGAAAAAGAATCCAGAACGAATTTCAATCTCGAGCATGACGACAACATTGAGATGACGTACGTACGTACGTACGTACGTTCGTTCCTTCTTTAAAAGCACGACGATGTCCTTATTTCTTATATATACAACGTCATCCATCATCGTACGCGCCTAGATTCTGCTTCCTATTCTTCCACGAGCAAATAATTCTAACCTCACCCCTTGGCATCCCTCGTGTGTCACGGACGACACATCCTGAACGCATAATACTCGAGGTCGATTCAAGCTCATCTCCACTCCCCTCCCTCTCAATCTCTGTCTCTGCTTCTCCCTCCCTCCCTCCTTCTATTCCTTCTCTCTCTCTCTCTCTCTCTCTCACTCGCTCACTCACTCACTCACTCACTCTCCCCCGTTGTACGCATAAACGCGCAATTACGTGCTATACGGATTAGCATGACAGTGGGAATCATCGTGTCATCCGGAGGGCACATTAGGCGATTGCATTAACGCTGCACGCAGCCTGCGCTTCTATGGATTAATATCAGCGTCTTCGATCACAACGACAGCGCTTGGACGTTGTTTCCCTCGAAGACAAAATACTACTCTTCTGATGAGGATGTCTACTATCATGATTTATCAAGGTGAAAGATCGATTTATTTTTATTTATCTGATACGATGAAATAATAACAACGGGCACATTGATTCTGATTCTTTTCATATCTTTATTTACATTATCGTACGTAAGAATTGGGATATAGGTGTGTTTATAAACATTGACAAATTATTATCCTTCTCACGCAAGCGTGACGAATTTTACAGAGTTATAAGTAGGGGCTCTTTAATGAGTCGGAAGTAATCCTACTGGGGTATTCATTCGAATTATTAGAAAGATTTTTTTTCTTTGGCTCGATCATAGTTCCGGTTAGGGAATGAATTCATCGCGAAATTCTCCTTGCTAGATCTAATATAACGTCATTGAACGATCTTCGAAGCTACCGGAATCCTCTCAATCAAGCTAACATCAACCGAGAAATCATAGGAGCTTTATCACGGACAAGAATGATCTCTCTCTCTCTCTCTCTCTCTCTCCATCTCTGTATCTCTTTCTTTCTCTGACTATCTCTCCCCTTACTATCTTTCTCCCTCTTACTGATTCTCTCCGTTCTTTTTTACGAGTTATCTCGTCGTGGATAATTAATCTCACTCCCTGTATATTGCTTTCTTCTTACGGAACATTAGTTTCATGTGTATATCTCTCGTAAGTCTCCCTCTCCTTCTTCTTCTTCTTATTTCCTTTTACTTCTTCTTCTTCTTACTTCTAATCTTTCCACCTTCATATCTCGTAACGTCTTCCTGAGAATAATCTCTCCATGTCACTTGATCGACCGATCGTTTCTTGTAAATCTTGAGCGTAATTTCGAGAGAGAGAGAGAGAGAGAGAGAGAGAGAGAGAGAGAGAGATAGAGAGATAGAAGGCACGAAGGCGAAATATTCTACGTGCTGCACATGAAAGAGAAAGAGAAAGAGAGAGAGTGAGTAGAGATATAGGAGAAAAATCGATAAACCCTCGGTTACGTCGTCTACATCATACTTGCGTCATCGTCGCCTAGTCTGTGATCTTCTCTCCGGTCTTTCCCATGCGTTCCGTTTCGCGCCCAATTTGCGGCCCATCATCGCTACGGAAGAAGCAATTTCTAACTTAAATGAAACTCCCTCTCGTTCGTTCCTACCTTCGTTCGTTCATTCGTACCACCCTCTCTCGCGAGTATGAGGATCGACAGGATAAGAGAAAGACGAGGGGAGAGGGAAAGAGAGAGAGAGAGAGAGAGAGACAGAGAGAGAGAGAGAGAGAGAGAGTGAGTGTGAGTGTGAGAATGAGAGAGAAAGAGATAGAGAGAGGAGGAGGAAGAGAGAGAGAGAGAGAGAGAGAAAAGTAGATAGAGGTGCCAGGAAAGAGAAGGCACGCTTCTCACAATTCTGTCGAGACAGCCTCAGGCAAGGAAGCGGACTGCCTTGAAACCGTCAAGCACGCAACGTATTCACGTTTCATGAGTTTACAATACCTACTAGAACTTTGTATCAAAGGAAACGACGACTTTTTAATGACGCGTCCTACGTCGAAAAGTAAAAAAATGTTAAGATCCAATTAAATTATCATGATTTATTTCCTTCCAAAAAATATTTCCAATAATGATACTATATAATTTTCAATGATCGAGCTATTTCTATTGCGTCGCATCTATAAATTGAAATCAATTCAATTATATTATTTCAAATCTATTCAAATAATCTTTTTAAATTGAATAAAGGTAGATTGAAAATTTTCAAACGTGTTAATGAAAATAAATTATAACGTTTCACTTTATTCATCGTGAGTTCATCGACGGGGATAGAAATGAAAGAATGAAAGGCAAAAAAAAAAAAAAATATAATAAATAAATAGTAAAAGATTTCTGCTTTCTTATTGATTTAGGTTAATGGCAATATGTTCTGACAATAATAATAAAGCCGAAGGAGAGCCGACAAAGAAGATCGTCGGCATTACTGTTTGGAAGTTTGCGAGATTGCTTGGTAACCTCTCTGTCTCTTTCTCTCCCTCCCTATCTATCTATCTCTATCTCTCTCTTTCTCTATCTATCTATCTATCTATCTATCTATCTATCTATCTATCTCTCTCTTTCCCGATATGGGCAAGATAGGAGCGCGGAGAACTTCGATAATCTTCTCCAGCGTGCCGGTGAACCAAGTTTGGCAATCAATGCGAAGTAACAGTTTAATTAAATACGTAACCCTTCGCCGACACAGCGCTTACTTGAAGACAGACTAATCTCACTCGCAGCATCACTGTCTCCATAGAAGACTCTCATGGATTTGTTCTATCGGAGCCTTCTTCGAGATAAACTCCGCGAGACTCCTCTTCTTTCTTTCTATTTTCATTATCTTTTTTCTTCTTTTCTTTTTTACTTCCTCCTTTTTTTTCTCGAACCCTTCTTCTCTCTTCTTTCTTCTTATTTCCTTTCTCTTTCTTCTCCTTTTCTTTTTTACTCCTTGTTTTTTCCCCCCCTTCTTCTCTCTTCTTTCTTCTTATTTCCATTCTATTTCTTCTTCTTCTTCTTCTTCTTCTTCTTCTTCTTCTTCTTTTTCTTCTTCTACTTCTACTTCTACTTCTTTATCTTTTTTTCTTTCTCTTTCTTTCTTTCTTTAGCTCTTATTTAATTTCAACAACCTATTCAAGATAAGTAACTTTTTTTTCTCGAACATCTTTGATAAATAATAACTACGATTCCAACCAACTGCTCTACTTCACGTTTTATCATATTTTATTCACTTTTTCTTTTTTTTTTTTTTTCTTTTCTTTTCTTTTTTTTCTTCTTTTTTTTTGCCCCTCGTCTTCGCCTCCGTTTTCCTCCGAGGTAAGCAACTTTTCAGGGACGTAAAACTCGTCGCATTAAAAAGCGTAAAATCCATCGATTTTTCCTCTCTCTCTCCCCCCTCCCCTCCCCTCCCCCCCTATCAATGGCTATCGATAAATATCCTTCCTTCTCATTTACGATAGGCAACAAACGTTAATGCCGACGTTTACGTTACGATTTACGACTCCTTCGTTTTCTTTTTAACTCCATCACACTTTTCGATTAAGACCTTCTCTCTCTCTCTCTCTCTCTCTCTCTTTCTCTCTTTCGTTCTCGGTCTCTTTTTCTCTCTATCCCTGTCTCTCTTTCTTACGAACGATCGACGCATAACAATTTAGTCATTACGACGTGTCGCAAATATAAAAGCTCTCTATCATTCTATTCATATTTCGACATTATAGATACAATGATAGATTAATATAAATGATTAGTATTCAACCGAGATAGTTAAATCGATTGGATAACGTATAAACAACTCCATCAGTTGATAATCTAAACGACGATTTACATAATATATTAAATTAAATCATTCTATCAAAATGTTTGAAACTTATCGGATATATATATATATATATATATATATATATATATATAAGTTCTATTTTAATGACTGTTAATCAACTCGATAATTTTTAATCTTTCTTTTTCTTTTTCTACTTTTTTTTTTTTTTCCTTTGTTTTTATCAAATCTCACACAATCTCACGTTCGATCTTCATTTCGGTCCTATTTTAATTTTCCCCTTTCTAAGCCTGATCTTATCTCGTAATATTTATGTATATTCGCTCGATTAACAAAAGGTAAGAAAATATAGAAGTTTGTTTCGTATGTCCAATGGCAATGCCGACAAAAATATTTCAACTGAAGGGTCATGTCCGGAGTTGCCCCTATTTTCATCCGTCCTCTTTTCTCTTCTCTTTCTTTCCCTCTGCTTCCCTCTTTTCCTCTCTCTCTCTCTCTCTCTCTCTCTCTCTCTCTCTCTCTCTCTCTCTCCCTCCCTCTCTTATCCTTATTTCTTCTTTGTCTCTCAAACACTATCTTCTTTTCTCTTTCCTCGTTTCTCTCTTACTGTCTCTTTATCTCTCCTTTCACTTTCTCTTTTTTCTCGACATTTTCCTACACGGACCTCTGACTTCTTTCCGATTTCCTTCCAGTTCCGTTACGTACAGTTCCTGGCGCTACGAGCAAGTTTTATACTCGAGGGACGTCCCTTACGCCTGATTTCGATTCTCGAAACTTTGCCTCTTCGTATTACCATCTCTCTCTCTTTCTCTCTCTCTCTGTTTCTCTCTCTCTGTTTCTCTTTTTCTTTTTCAGCCATCGCCTTACACA
Source organism: Vespa velutina (assembly GCF_912470025.1). NCBI lineage: Eukaryota > Metazoa > Arthropoda > Insecta > Hymenoptera > Vespidae > Vespa > Vespa velutina. The sequence goes on from NC_062190.1 coordinate 1,150,090, forward strand.
TTTCTGCCTATCCTCTTTCTTTTTCCCCTTCGTGGACTTAAGCGAGGCTCCTCCTTCTCTACCACTTGTTTACGAATTACCAGTCTCATTTCCATCCCCTTCCTCGTGTCGTTTTGCTTTCGATTGGAACATCGTATCGAATTGAAACGAACTTTTCTTATATACGTGGTATATGGATCGCGACATACGACGAGCGAATATTCGAAAGAATTTCTAATGAGAACCAATAGAAACCCATAGAAACTTGTATATCTTCTATATTGTATTAAATAAAATAAAGTAAAAGGCTTGATCGATTTTCACAGGATATCTATCGAAAGGGAAGAATGACTAAAGAAAATTACGCTAACGATATCGGTCGTGTCCTTTCATTGCCGAACAAAACCGATGATCGAATTTTGAACGGAACGACCCGAATCCCTTTTAATATCGAACTAAGTGGGAAATGATGTTCCCTTTCTCGTTCTCTTTCCTTTTCTTTTTCTTTCTTTGTCTCTCTTACACTCTCTCCTTCTCTATTTCTATCTATCTATCTATCTATCTCTGTTTCTCTTCTATCGAGAATGGCCCAGGAGAGACAGAGAAAGAGAGTGAGAGCTTCTTCTCGAAGGCTTCGCCGCGTTATCACACCTAAGCTCGAACTTATACATTATTCAAGGAAAAGAGCAGAAGGAACACTCGAGGGCCGTGATGATAGGAGGAGGAGGAGGAAGAGGAGGAGAGATGTGGAAAGGTGGGGGAAAAAGCGGGCCTATTAGCATGAAACCAAATTACTTTTTCGCGATAACGTCATTCGTATAATTTCCCACTCTGAACGTTAGAAGCTTTTTTTCCAATTCTCTCTCTCTCTCTCTCTCTCTCTTCTTCTATCTTTTTTCCTTCTTTTTATATCTTTTTTTTCTTTTTTTCTTTCTTCTCTCTCTCTCTCTCTCTCTCTCTCTCTCTCTCTCTCTCTTTCTCTCTATCATTCCTTTTTCATTATCACGAAGCACAAGATTTCGTATCGTATACGATAATATTCGTATCGTTAATGATTTCTTAGAGATAAAAAAAAAAAAAAAAGTTAGGATGGATCGATCGTTCGAAACTCCTTCGAGGAGGAAGATCTCTTCGAAAATAAAGGAGCTGAAAAAAAAAAAAGGTGTACGCTAGGGGATATAATCGAAAAAGCAGACCGATGCGACTAAGGAGAAGAGAAGATGACGAACGAGATGTTTTCCGTCGAGAGAACGCGCTTTCGAAGTTTGCTTCGTCGCTTTCAGTAAGCAAGAGTCCTCCTAACTCGAACGGTACGTTAAAGATGTCTATCTCTTTCTCTCTCTTTCAGATGCACATACAAACATACTCTTCGTGCAAACGTTAAACGGGCAGGCGGGTGGTTCGTTAGGCGTCCAGCTATCTTTTTATTTTCTTCCCTGGTCCTTCGGGCAATGGGACCATCTTCGAACGTAGAAACGACGAGAGGAGAGTTCGACAAACAGAGAAGACGAAGTCGTTGACCAAAGTATTTCAACGACGAGAAAGAAAGAGAAAGATAGATAGATAGATGGATCAAGAGAGAGAGAGAGAGAGAGAGAGGGAGAGAGAGATACAGAAAGACGGATGAATCGTTAAAGATACGAGAAAGTTGAAAAGAGCAAAGAAAGGAGACAAAATCAATGGACAGTCGACACACGCGATGGAATGTAATTTGTTGTCCATGGAAGACAATCGAAAGGTAGTATCAGCCATGATCGAAGGAAGCCTACTAAGAGAGAGAGAGAGAGAGAGAGAGAGAGAGAGAGAAGAAAGTCTAGGAATGAGTCAGTCTTATCAATCCTTCGTAGAAGTAACCTGAACCGACTGATCAGGGATAGGCACAGAAGGATAAGACGAGTTCAACTAGGAAGGAAGAAAGGAAAGAAGGAAGGAAGAAAGAAAGGAAGGTAGGATAACGTAGGAAAGGAAGGACTCGTCTCCGTGGTCGGGGAAACAATTTCAATCGTTCCCACCGTTGCTTTGATGTTTTCTGAGGATACCTACGCATTCCTCACTCGGAGGAGGAGCTTCTCCGAGCCATGCACTCGCAATTCGTTTGACGACAGAAACTTCTGTCCCCTTGCTTTCTCTGTATTTCTCTCTCTCTCTCTCTCTCTCTCTCTCTCTCTCTCTTTCTCCCACACTCTCTCTTTCAGTTTCCTTTCTCATCTTCGGTTCTCCCAAAGAACATTCGTACGTGAGCGCACGTACACGGAACGAGTTTCTTTATCTCTTCTCGTTGAGGACGACGTAGCTTCTCGCAGCTTCTCGAATTCCATCTCTCTCTTGGTCTCTCTCTCTCTCTCTCGTTCTCTATCTCACTCTTCCTCTCTTTGACTTCTCCTAGCTGGTTCTTGGCGGATGCCCGTCGCTTCTTCGTTTCAGATTCGATCGCGTCTCAAGGGTCGAGCAAATAGCCAAGGCCTCGGGATTTCTCAGTCTTCGACATTCTAACATACTCTCGTCGAAATCCACGTTCGTTTGACGTCGACATCATACCGAACGATTCTTTGGTGACCATACAAATATTCATTTACTTTAATTTTCATTACGAACATTTAACTCTTCGATTATGTCGACGTATGAAAAATTTAATTTTAAATAAATAAATATATATATATATATACATACATATAATTATTTAGAATAAATTCTATCAATCGTTTAGAATCGATAAGATATGGAAAAAAATAAAAAAGTTCTGATAATGTTCTTTCTCTTATGAATTTGAATTGATAATGTTAGGAATGTGAGAGTGTGTTGTTCTTCGTTCAACGTTTGTGATACTTTACAATCTATATTTTTACTTACGTTTCTTTTCAAATGTTTATCAATCGTTCATCTTTTAACAGACTTTTATTATAAAATTGTACGAGAAATTTTACGATTATCTTTCAAGATAAATAATAAAGAAAAATACAAGTTCTATGAAGATAGAAAAAGATATAAGAAAAGAGAAGTAAGGACGGTTCTTACATTAAACGAACGGATAAAGATATCAATGCTATGCTGATTACAATGCGGTACCACGACAAAAGCCGACCTACGTGAAGTACTCTCTTGTACTCTCGTAATCCGCGTTTATTACGCGCGAGCCAAGACCGAAAGTCCAATTTGCATACCGCGAGAAAACGCGTCGGAGTACGGAAAGAAGAGGGAAAAAGAGAAAGAAATACAAGAATGGATGCGATTTGCAAGGGCGACGTGGGTGGAAATGAGGCTAATAGAGGACCAACCCAAATGAAAGAGAGAAAGAGAAAATTTCGTTACGAGAACCGACTATCGTGAGTCGAGTTACCTTCAGGAGTAAAGTCAGAGAAAAATCGGAAATAGAAATAAACCGACTCGCGTTACCTGAATGAAAGAAAGAAAGAAAGAAAGAAAGAAAGAAAAAAAGAAAGAAAAAAAAGCTCTTACGTATCTTTACGATCGTTATATAAAAATAAAGGAAAACAAATTCAATAGATAAACATGAAAGAGATAGAGATAGATAGATAAATAGAGAGAGTGAGAGAGGGGGGAGGATGAGAGAGGGTGGGAGAGGGTGGGAGAGGGAGAGTGAAAGAAATGAAATTATTCATTCAAACTCTCACAGAGAGCTGTACTGATATCCTGCAACGAGCAGGAAGAGAAATGAGCGTGATAGTAATTCATGGCTCGGCATAGTGACAGTGATATAAATAGTGAATACTAGAGCGAGTTTTCTCTCTCTTCCACTGGCAGACGTATATCGATAGTACCATAGTACACGCGGATGCAGTAGACGTGGCTTACGCACCTGTGTGTTCTGCGGCACGATTCCGTTGAAATTAAACCGAGAGTCCATCGTTTCCCTCTTTCGGTCGGGACGTTGCCATAAACTTCGCGAGTTTATTGTTTCCCGCGTGCGGAGTAATTTAAAGGACCCACCCCTTGCAGACCGAACCCCTCAGGGCCGTAACTGTTTTGGGGATGAAACGATATTTCCTTTCGAATTCGAAAGAGAATATAGAGAGACGTATGTCAGAAGAATGGAAGGAAAATTGTTTTTCTTCTTTTTTTTCTTTTCTTTTCTTTTCTTTCTCTTTTTTTTTTTTTTTTTTTTTTTTTTTTTTTTTTTTGTTTGGTTTTTCTTCTTACTCCATTTTTATCCAGTAAACAGTCAAAAGACTGTGCGATGTAATACAATGAAAAAGAATAATAATGATCGTTGAACGAACGATCTATCGTTCAAATATAAATCCACAAGAATAGCCATTAATTTAATGTAAGGAATCGCGCATGGGCCACCCGCCTTGATCATTTTAATTCCTAAGCTCTTCGACGGTGATATTTCATCCGTATGAGACATAGGCCAACGATTTAGGCCTTAGGCAGTAGTAGTTATTAGTATAACCCTATCCTCCTTTCGTTCCCTCCCATCTCTGTGCATCTCCTCGCAGTATCCAACCTTCTTTCTATCCTTACGTTTCTTATTGCCCTCTCTCTCCCTCTCCTTCTCTCCCTCTCCTTCTCTCTCTCTCTCTCTCTCTCTCTCTCTCTTTATTTCTCTTCTGTTATTTGTTCGATCTTTCGCGAGACGCCCACACGCGTTTCTCCAACGAGGAAGATCGCTATCGTTATTCTCGAGTTAACGATTTGAAAACATCCGTGGTGATCATCGAAAGGGCTTCACTAATGATCGAATATCTCGACGAAAGAAAGAAAGAACGGATAAATAATATTTACGATGTTGCAAAGGCTATGGCCATAGGCTGCTGTTAAAAGTAAAAAAAAAATAAAAAAAAAAAAAGAAAGAAAAATAGAAACAAAATAAATAAATGAAAGAAAAAGGGTAACAAAAAAAGGGAAGAAGCGGAGGAAGAATGGGACGTAGAAGGGATCGGGGATGGGGATGGGAATGGGGATGGGGATGGGGGCTTGGGAGGGAGGCAAAGAAGGCAACGTGCAAGAAGCCGAGTTTCTAGGCGAAGTGTATACGAGTTCGAAACAACTAAAGGAGTACGTGCAACCTCTCGCAGGTTTCCGATCAGCCCTGGGCTTCGTCGTGCTAAAGCAACTGTAATAAATTAGAAAGCATGGGTGGCCTTTTAGGTATCGGTGAACGTTCGATTCTCTCAACATAGAGTCTTATAAAAGGGCCGACCTTTGCTCTCTATTCTAAATCTTAAATCTTTCGTTTTGTATCAAATAATTGTATTTTATTTTCCATTCGACGAAGAAGAAGGAGAAATGATAAAGAATTTGTCAGTATGGAAATTTTGATACGTAATTAAAAAATTGAATCAAATCATCAAGTCATCGTAAGCTTCATATAAATAAATTGATTTAAATATTATTGATATATCTCTGTGGTGTAGGTTGAAGTTATTTAGAAAAAAAAAAAAAAAAAAAGAAAAAGAGAAGAGAAAAAATTTATTTTCATTTCAAGGACACAACTCTTACTTTCATACAAATCGATCGAAAATTACTTTCCTCTAATCTCTTGTATATCTCGTTGGAAATCTGCTACCGCAATTCATTCTTATTGCTTTACGACATGCAAATCCTTGCGCATTCTATTAGTCTATCCACTCTCGATCCTTTCACCGGCTCGCATGCCATTCTACGTGGTTACTTTCATTCTCGTTGATACCTTCCCTCTCCGTCGTATCGATCATACTAACCGATATACACACACATATATAAACATACATAAACTATCACCTAAATGCTTCATGTATTTATTTCTATCTTATTCAACTTCTTCTATTCATAATCAAAAATTATATATTCTAGATACGTAAACACATACTATCGTCATTGATTATAGTACTAAAGAATTTATACGTCGTTTAATATCATTATTTGAAAATCTCTTGGATAATTTAATTATGAAATAGATTTAAATAATATATAACACATCACACTTCCTAGCTGTTTAACATTGTATAATATAGTATTTGTGTATAAGGTGAATGGTTAAATGTATAAATCATGAATTCGCCTTCTTATATAAAATCTTACATTAAGATTCTGAGATTTATTATATCGTGCGTTAAAAGTCACGTTCATATCAAAAAAAAAAAAAAAAAAAAAAAAAAAACAAAAAAGTAGATGAAATGTAACGATAGAAGATTAATCAGAGGATATATAAAATGGATGAAATTTCAAGAGAAATTTTATCGAAAGGGGAATTGATCGTACGGAAGTATTAAAAAAGGATATAAGATTATTATTTAAGAAGGTGAACGATAAAACAAAATAATGAAAGGAGAAATCTTTGAAACTGATAAAGATGTAAACGTTTGAAATTGCTAGTTTTGTGAGTTCCCGTCTCTCGACTCTTCTTTTCTCATCCTACCTCCCACCCTCCCCCTCAAGCTATTTCAAATCCTCTATCAAGCTCTCTATTTCTCTTATTCCGTCTGTTGTCTTTCTCCTTCTCTACTCTAGCTTGTTGCGGATATAAACGGAGGCGTTGACTATAAAATAATGAAAATTTATGATCCCCAGTCGGTACGTTCAGGCGAATGGAACGCAAAGGGTACGCAATTTGTAGAGCTTTCAGGAAGCTTTGCCACCCCCTCTTCCCCCAACCCCAACCCATAACCTTCTCCATCTCCTCTATTCTCTGATGAAAACGACGAAGCAACGGTGACAATTACCAGGAGCCTTCTCGTCCTTCGTTCCGTCTTCCTTTTCTCTTTTAACGTGCATCGTCTTTTCTTAAATCTCTCTTTCTCACTCTCTCTCTCTCTTTCTCTTCTGTTCTCGTTTCTACATTTACTTTCTTTCTTTCTCTCACTCTCTCTCTCTCTCTCTCTCTCTCTCTGTCACTCTCTCTCCATGTACTTACCTCAGCAGACCTCCGTTACAGGTATTTCCGTTTTATCACCGTAAATGGATAGACACCTTGATGTACTTTGCTGCTCGTTTACACCAAGGCAGCTTCTAAAAAGCAAAGCTTACAATGTACCATTTACGTAATCCCGTTTTTGCATCCAATTTAACGGAATTTACTGCAATCGTATTTACGTTATATGAAATAATCGAAATTGTGACGAACAGTAGAAAGTTCGAACAGTGAACTTACGCTCGTGAGGGCGAATATTCTTCGAGGAATAAACGAATATACATATATATATATATATATATATATATACACACGTACACACGAGTCCGTACACACACACACACATGAGTGTATATATATATATATACATAGGTACATATAATATACGTGCGTATGTACACAGACGCTTGAATGCACATACAAAGGCGAGAGTACAGTAGATTTTTAAAACGGATTTTTGAATATACGAGAGTGGGCAAGTTTGCAATGGGCGATACGACGGCGTGCAATAAGAGATAGAGAGCTTGCACCAATCGAACGAGTGCCACGAGCTTTCTATATTCCGTTCGTATCTACCGTGAATAGTTTATATTCGCCCATGGAATAAGGAATAAGCGGTTTGTTCGCACGTGAGTGCTTCCAATACGACGGCATGCGTGGATTTGAATACAAAGCAAAATCGGCAAACGTTCAACATGGGGGCACGTAAAAAGGTAATCGATATAAATAAAGAAGGATTTAAAGTTACCGAATATGTATATATGTATGTATGTACATGTATGTATGCATGTATGTATGCATATGTGTGTGTGTGTGTGTGTGTGTGTGTATGTGTATCTGTACGAGCACATTTGTATGTGCTCTTGAAGCTTTCTATACTTGTTAATATTCATCGTTGTATCGTACGATTTAATGAGAGATTCACGATTTTCGCTTGGATAATACTTTCTATCTTTTACCATCTAATTAATTAATTCTTTTTCTTTCCTTGTTAATACTAACAAACGTTGAAGATAATGAAATGGATATTTTTAGTATGATACAAGTTCTATCGTTTGTATTAGATATAATGTTATATAAGCGAAATGAAAATGTCCTCGCAAGACACGCACGTAGAAATGTTCGTTCGTTTCAATCTCGAAAGCTCTTCTATTCACCAATGAAATTTCTCTTGGACTCGAATGCGTCCTTGATATCCGTTTTGATCCGTTGATTTTCACAAATGACGTTGAAACTCGCGCGTGAAATAAATCGGACGAACATTTTCCTTATCGAAAATGAAAATAATAGGATCATATCGTGGCACTCCTTTTTTTTTTTTTCCTCTTCTCTCCTTCTTCTCTTTTTTTCTTTTTTATTTATTTATTTATTTATTTTTTTTTTCTTTTTTTTTTTGAATTAAACTGAGAGATGAGAGGAAAAAGAAGAAAAAAAAGAAACATAGAAATGATATATTTCCCATCCAATCAACTTTCGTCGGCTAGCTTTTTATCTCCATTCATATTTTTATTATTAAACGCGTGATAATAATACTTATATTTATTATATGTAATAAATGAGATAACGAGAGAAAGTGAGTTAGAGAGAGAGAGAGAGAGAGAGAGTGAGAGAGAGAGAGAGAGATAAACTCTCATATCCATCATTGACAGCAAGAGGAAAAGAGCGAAGCTCCGTTAAACCGCGCACCCGTTCGCCTATTGGCTCGTTTTAATTTGTACGTTCCGCGTCATGGACCTCGGCGATAATTACATGATCGCTGTCACATGTCCAGGATATTAAAACAGTTACGTTTAATTAAAGGCCGACGAATTACCGATTCTCGATACACGCGGTACTGGATCGTTTTCTCTCGGACCATCTCTCTCTCTCTCTCTCTCTCTCTCCCTCCAACTAATGCCCATTTTCACTAGTTCCTCTCCATTTTCCGAAAAAGTTCAACTCCCTCATTTTTTTCATTCCAATGTCGCTCTACCATTTATCACTCCGGTCCGAAATTAAAATTTTTTTTTTAACGACATAGCTCACGATAATCATCATCATGTCGACTTACGCTCACACGCATACTTATCTACCTGAAATATCTGCAATATCGTTTAATTTATTGAGAGAGTATAATAATAATTTGACGTTTTTCGAGATTACCAGGATAGTCGGTAGTTGATTCGTCGTATATTTCTCAACGTTGATTTTAAACGTACGCGCTCTTCGCAAACTCAAAATTCTCCGTTTGGTCGAATTGGTTGGTCGAATATATATATATATCTCTCTCTCTCTCTCTCTCTCTCTCTCGACGCGCGCGCACCGACATAAATTTTCACTCAGCGGAACGCCGTACCTAAACCTCCCCCCTCCTCCCACCTTCACCCCGCCCGCAATGAAATATTGAATATCACGCAATTTGCAACGCGAACGGCCGAGGAACGTAATTCAAATGGTTTTATTAAATCGCAGCGTACTTGATTAATGTCAATCACTCGTAATATAATCGAGAACGCGCACGGAATCGTCGCGCTCGATTCGTTAGTACGGTTATTAATGCATTTCTCGTAGCTCGTGTAAATGCAAAGGGGAAACAATGTTTCTTCGTTATATTAAATAACTCGTGATATTTAGAAAATGGACCGTAAGAAAGAAAGATAGAAAAAGGTTAAGAGGAAATGGACGGGAGCAGGAGTGGGGGTGGTGGTGGGGAGTGAAGGAGTAAAGGTGAAGGATGGTAAGGGTAAAAGGGATGCATAAAGAAATTTTTTCTTAGATATAATTTGATCGAAAGTATCCATAGAATCTGTCGTTTGCGTCGTTCATATAAAAAATAAATTAATTACACGGTTATTGAAATTAAAATTTGACAGGCCATGACAAATTTTGGAACATTTGAGATACGAAATGATGAATAGTCCGAATGATTATACAAGAATGGAATGTTTCTTGTTCGAAGAACATCGTATTCTTTGGTATGTTTGTCCTTTTTAAACATACATATAAACGTGCTACTTTTAAAAGTCTTTTAAGATATTCATTATACAAAAGAATCATTCGTTTCGTGTTCATATGTTTTATATGTATTAACGTTAGAATAAGACGAAAAGGGTTCAGAGCTGTACCGGTTTCTCTACGATTAAATACATGTTCAAACGATGAGGAAAGGGCCTTTATAGCGTTTGTTCGTTGATCTCCGAGGATAAATTGGGTCGGCTGAAATCTACATTTATACATCGTGGGCAAGATAAATGAATCCTCGTTAGGACGAGCACGATGAACCCTCGTTTGCATGATTTCGTGGCTCTCGATCAAAGTGAAACTTCCCGACTTCTCGATGTCGAGCTCGGATATATATATATATATATATATATATATATATATATATATATATATATATACATATGTATGCATATGTATATGTATTGAAGCATTCGAGTCTGAACTTGCCTGATCAGGCGAGTTAGAACGAACTAAGCTCTCTTTGTCCTTGTTTAAAGTTGTAAAGAGCTGTAAAGGTGAGAATCCACATAGATAATGAACAAACACACGTTTGATACTTCCTCTTATTTGCACTTATTTACATAAGATTGTCGAAAATTTACAATCCAAAAAGAAACAAATAAGTTTACTCCTTAATTATGTTACACCCATGTAGTTGTAAGAAATTATTCCTCATTTGTTTTGAATTATTTTAGACGATACGTTTCATTAAGAAGAATTTTAATGCTTATATACGTCTTTGGATAATAAGAAACTTTCGAATTCACTTATATATTCAAACGAGAAACTATATCTTGCGTGGTCAAAGATAAAGAGCAAGAGAGAAAGAGAGAGAGAGAGAAAGAGAGAGAGAGAAAGAGAGAAATGTTTTTTTTTTCTTGTAATATATTTTATAAGTTTAACTCAAATTTTTTCAAATCTACATTTACTTTTTCACTTTTCTTTCTTCCCGTTCTCTTTAATCTGTTTATTTATGAAATTGAATGCAATTAATCAATATTCATGAAATCATAAATATTATACACTTAAATTAAACTCTACTTTGAACATTTTCACGCTTCAATCCTTTTCTTCGCTGATGTTGTCGTTGGTTAAATTTTTTCAATGCTTTAAAGCCATAAAACATATATACATATATATTTATATATACACACAATATGTAACGAAAATTATACTTTCACAGAATCATGTTTTCTGAATTTCATTGATACTTTGAACTAGAAGAGAAATTCATACTTAAAAGGTTCTTTCATCTAATTTGAAGAAAAGAAAGAAAGAAAAAAAAAAAAAATAATCGATTTCCTCATTACACTTTTTATTATATTGTTTTTAAATATAAAATAAACGATAAAGAAAATTTATCTATTAGGAAATAAAAAGATAATAATAATAATGGAATTATATTGAATAAAAAAACTATTCTACCTATTAGATATCTTTTTTTTATTTATTCCATTTGTTATATCGAAAGAAATTATAAATCCAATACGATATACACCTGTACGTAATTTTCTCTCTTGAAAAAGTGATTAAATTAATACGACAATAACAATGATTATATATATTAATGGGGATAAAAATGATCATGATTAAAAAGAGAGAAAGAGAGAGAGAGAGAGAGAGAGAGAGAGAAAGAAGATGAAGAACTTTGCTTTCGTTTTGCACGCGATTCGATCATCGATACTCAACTAATTCCATAACTATAGTTTAGAAAGTAGCTATATAATTGCTACAGGACTAATGAATACTAAACTGTATATTGGATGTATTGGAAAAAAAAAAAGTATGAAATCTTTTCTGTCATCGAAGTCACACATTCATGAATCGATGATGATATGCCATTTGAGGCACGCACGAATTCACTCACGCGAACGCATACAAACACTTTGCAATGTATGTACGCATATATATATATACATATATATGTATATATCTTGTACGATACGTAGTGCGGAAATGCAACGTTAATTAACGAAGAGTCTCCCTACGTGGTGCGAGAAAGTCCTGTTCTTATACCCTACAACCGGAACCGGATGTTTCAGTCGTCTTTTGTGTGCGCGCGCGCGCGCGTGTGTGTATATGTTTTTTCTTTTTTTTTTTTCCTTCTTCTCCCTTTAAACACCCACCCCTCCCATTTGCCGGATATCATGTCCGTATCTGACTTTGACCGTGACTCAGCTGGGTAACGGCATTTAAAAACTGCTTTTACTAAGGGAAGGAAATAAAGAGTAAGAAAATGAAAAAAAAAAAGAAAAAGAAAAAGAAAAAGAAAAAGAAAAAGAATTGATAAAAGACAGATAATATCGCGTTATTACGTTAAGTCGGTGGATTTTTTAAAATGTTAATGAAATCTAAAAATATTAATGCATATCACAATTAATGCATCTTCCAATGATATTCTTGTGCACATTTGAATGAACCTTGTCACTGAATGATATTATTCGCTTTCGTGACAGGCAAGTGTACGATAATCTTATGATAATTCATCGTTACAATTTTGTTCTATTTCTTTTTTATTATTAGTTCATAAAATACATATATAATATTGTAATCGTTAAAAAAGAAATAATGATACAAATTTCTCCCCTTTTGTTCTTTATATAAGCATTATTATATCTTTTTCGTTCGTATAGATATTTGTATTTAATATTAAAGAGGAAACGTTCGTATATATATATATATATATATATATATATATATATATATATATATATATGGGATATTCATAAAGTATGAGGTCAAATTACGTATTATAATACTAAGGTCAAATAGATAAAAAAGAAGTTTATAAAAAATTATCTCCATAAATGCTTTATCAAATATAAGAAATATTTGAAAATTCTTCCCTCTGGAATAATGTAGATTTCCATTCGTCGAATTAGTGATTGCCAAATACTTTTTAATATTCCAACTCTATTGAAAATAATGGTAAATTCATTTTATATGCATTCTCAAAATTCACCTTTTGTTTTCATCGTATTTTTGTAAATCAATTCTTTTGTGTAACCTCATAAATAGGAATCCAAAGGAAATAGAAAAAACAGAAAGAAAGAATATGGCAATCATTAATTCGACGAATGGAAATAAATCATAAATATTTTTAAAAGAATATATATATATATATATATATATATTTGATAAAGCATTTTAAAGATAAGTTAATATGAACTTTTTTCATCTATTGTATTTGACTTCAGTAATACCTAGTATTAGTTTGGTCCCATACTTTTTGGACACCCCGTATACGTATGTATGTCGAGTTATTCGCTAATCTGTTTCATCTTTCTTCTTTCTTTTTCTTTTCTTTTCTTTTCTTTTCTTTTCTTTGTTTTTTTTTTTACTTCTTTTCTTTGACGAATGTCTACCGTCGTCAAAAAATATTTTGTTTAATTGCATATATCAACGTAGACACGTACTACGGATTGCTACAGACTTGATTCCACAAAATTTGTCTGTCAATATCTTTCGTTTTTCTGAAAAGAACAACTGTTGCATGCGTTGAATAAATGTTCGACAATCATTCAGCCAATCCGTCTGCTACCTGCCCATTAATTTATCGCTTGCATTGCTGCGAGCTCGCGTTTGCGTTGTTATCGCGTTTCTTTTGGAGTTCGTTCAAGCTCGCGAACGAACGAATGAACGAACGAGTACATCGTCGTTTTCCACAAGAGAGAACTTTCTCTCTTCTCTCTTTCTCTCATTTTTCCTTCCTTCCTTCCTTCCTTCCTTCCTTCCTTCCTTTCTTTCTTTCTTTACTATCGCTTATCGATATAATCGCGAATATCGTTTATTAATAAAAAAAAAAAGAAAAAAGAAAAAAAACGCAGTTCCTAGTGATTTATTTCGTAAAAAGAAAAAAAAAAAAAAAGAAAAAAGAAAGAAATGGAGGGAAAAAGGAAAAGAAAAGGAGAAAGAAAAGCAAAAAATGTAAATTATCAAAAGATTATCATATTACTGAATTGAATTCACATAAAAATGCATTAATAAATCCAAGGATATTTATTGCGAAACGTATCGCAAGGTTATTGCTCTTTTTGAAATAAAGCGAATTTCTATAACACAATTTCTTATGAATAATAATGAACGAACAAAGAGGATCGATTGGAGGGCGTAACGACAAAGAAATCCGATTGCTGGGTAAATGTATACTTACTCTATTGAGTAGGTATCTATACTTGTGTATAAAGGGACCGCGTATGCTAGAAGATAGGTTTGGTCTAGATCGTTCGATAGTATCGAGAATTACAAAACCGCACATCGATTGCGACTGAAAGGAGAATACTCGATATTGCCATCTAGGAGAGTACACTTTGGAGGAAGTTGCTATTAGTCCACAATGAAAACAGGCACACATATATTTACTACCACTTAAAATGTTCTCTCTCTCTCTCTCTCTCTTTATCTCTTATTTGGAGTCTTCGTTAGAAGAGGGATGAAAGGCTCTCCCAAAGTAGTTACCCCATAGTACGAATCAGTGGGGTAGTTTGTTACCGGTAACATTAACACCTGGTAGTGACACTCGTCACTAACACGTGATACACTTCATTCGGCGTGTGTCGTTTTACTTTTCTTTTTTTTTTTTTTTTTTCTATTGTAACCTTTGTATTATCAACGAATACATCTTCGAATCATCTTCGATCGTACGAAAGGGAAGAAAGGATAAAATAAATAGAACTATGACGAATCAAACCGAAAGTACGAAGGCATCATTAAGTTAGAATATCACATATACTAAAAAAACCATGAATAGTCTATTGATGATAACTTCGAACGATTCCGATCATTGCCAATTGTCCAGTCATTGACGCTCCGATAATCATCCTAGGCAACCTTCCAATCCCCCAGCGAAACGTCGATTTCCTGGCTACGTTGGAATCTAACAATACCACGTTATTACGTGCTTGTACCTGAACAACCAGGAGGAACGATCCGATGAATGTAATATAACGTTTGATCGTTCGTATTGTGTGTTTCCCATCTTCTTCCCCCGTTTCCCCTTCTTTTATGTAATTCTAACAAAAATGGGAAAATAAAAGGAAATGTGATTTGTCATGGTACAGCGTGAAAATTAAGCCCCCGGATTTAGTCGGGAGAAAAATTGAAAATAATAATAATAATAATAACAATAAAGCTGATAACAATCAAGTAATTATTGAAAAATATTAACGATGAAGGTAGGTCGATAGGTAAATAGGTAGGTAGGTAGGTAGGAACTTACCCCCTCCCCTCAATTAAAATCTCGTAAGCGCTTCGTTTTCTTTCATTCATGATAATTGCAAATTTTATTGATTCGTTATACAAAAAAAAAAAGAAAAAGAAAAAAAGAAATAAGAAAAAAAGATAGGAGTTAGTAAATAAAATACTAATACGTTTAATATTAACATATTATGAAATTTATGTTGAAAAAAAAAGTATAAAGAAATATCGTTTACCGAGTGTATGCATGTGCATACGTATCGAGTTAAAAAGAAATGTGACAGGACGGATAATTATGTCGCAATGAAAGATATCGCATCGTTGGGTTGTTCTTACAAATGAACAGGAAAAAGTTCTACTTTTAAACTTCGCGTTTTACGATCGATTGCAGGTCTCTCTCTCTCTCTCTCTCTCTCTCTCTCTCTCTCTCTCTCTCTCTCTCTCTCTCTCTCTCTATCTCGGTATATACGATAAACCTACGCTTTCAATGGCAATGTATATGTTGCTACCGAACACAGAGAAATTTACACATACAGAAGCTCTTATATATATATATATATATATATATATATATATATATAAATGTACACTCACATGCTCGCAAGCGTGCAAGCTTTACGAGTTAATGCGACGCGAAAAGCTTTGTAATGCAATAACGACAACGAGCATACCGGGCGTAGCATGTGACAAGAGAGAAATAGAGAGAGAAATAGAGAGAGAGAGAGAGAGAGAAAGAGAGAGAGAGAAGAGAGTGAAAAAGAGAGAAATAATTGGTAGAGGAGGACGACGATAGGTCGAGAAATTACGAGCTTTTCGAAGTGTTTGATACGACTTTAGTCGAGATAAACTTCATAAAACTCCAGCTGAAACGATATTGATGATACGAGGTCGTAGCTCGACTCGGTTTTCTTTATGCTTATGACTAAAGTCACGCGTTCCATTGCTTTCTTTTTTCACTTCTCTCCTCCCACAATCCCCTTTTCTCCAAAATAAATTGTTAACGAAAATATACAAGAAAAATAAATAGGCGCGTCCTAATAATATCGTTGAATAAAAATACTTAAATGTAAACAAATGCGTTACTGTATAAAAAATGAGAAATGTAAGAAAATCTAAAATACAATATAGAACGATGGATAAAGTATTTTATCTATTTTAAATCTATTGACTTTGTTGTAAGGTATCGCGTGTTTTTACAAAAAAGAAAGAAAGAGAGAGAGAAAAAAAAAAGAAAAAAAAAAAAGAAAAAGAAAGAAAGAAAAAAGAAAAAGCAAAATAGTCGAAGAAGGAAATCGGTGGCACGTATCGAACGATAAAAGACCCGATACAGAATCGAACACTTTTCACCATTTAAAGTATAAGAATTTGGGAATTCTGCCAAAAAGCATTAACTTTCTCTCTCTCTCTCTCTCTCTCTCTCTCTCTCTCTCTCTCTCTCTCTCTCTCTCTCTCTCTCTCTCTCTCTCTCTCGCTCTCGCTCTCGCTCTCTATCTTTTATGGAATAGAAAGAGTAAGAAAAGGGAGGAAGGACGGTTCTACTTTAAAAAAGATCTTTATCCATCTCCGCAGACCTATCCGTTTATGTACTTTTTACATATACGAACAATTGTAGGTGAAAGAAAAGATATATATACATATGTATGCTTATATGTATATATATATATATATACATATAGACAGACAATTCTCGAGACGTAAAGGAAAATTGCCAAAGGCTCAACCACATGAACAATTCGACTTGATGCATAATAGAAACGTGTTGTATGCAGATATACGTTTATGATAAGGATCATAATGTCGTTCTATAAATATATAAAATGATAATGATTAACGTTAAATGATGTAAAAAATGTTACATTTGTATGACGTAAATGAATGAAAATACGTAAAATATATTAATAAGTTTCCTAAATGACGTTAATATCAATCTTTATAGATATTATATATTCGAATTTTGATTGATGTCAAAGCATACAGAATCATACTGTCTCGTTCTCGATAATAGATATATCCGTTTACAAAGCTATTAATGAGAAGTATCGAGGAATTCGTTGACAGCATCGAAAGCGTAGAAGAGAACTTACACGTACTGAGCAGATTCCATTAATTCCTGGCATTGGTCCGAGTTAACTTCCGTTTCGTTCGTCGTCGTCGTCGTCGTCGTAGTCGTCGTAGTCGTCGTAGTCGTAGTGGTCGTAGTCGTCGTAGTTGTCGTCATAGTCATCGTAGTCATAGTCATAGCCATAGTCGTTGTTATCTGTTATTATTGTCGTTTATTATTGTCGTCCGTCATTTTGACATTGTCTAAACTTTCCTATTCGATATATTGAACGAAACAGATCGATTGTTTTATTATTTTCTTTTTTTTCTTTTTTTTTTTTTTATATTGTTCACTTTTTTTCATTGTTAAATTTTATTTTATCATAGATCGATATGATTTTATTAAAAGGTTTTATTGGAAAATTCAAATCCTCAATGATTATATATATCGTGTGTATATACGTGACGATAAAAATAAAAACAAACCTAATCATGTTTTGAAATAAATCATTTGACAGGTGAAAAATTGTAGGTCTCTCGATATCATACTTATAATACTCATATATGTTTAATATTTATTTACGGTGTTTCACGTTTTTGATTATATTTTATCTATTATCTATTTCGAGGGAAAATAACAAAGGGGAATATTCAGGTTATAAATACGTACATATATTGTTGAAATTATTTATATAATATACAATTAATGCGTATAATATATATTTAATTCTAGTTATTTATATAATATACAATTAATTTGAAATATTATATATATATATACATGTTCGTAGATATACACATAACTATGTTATCAGTCTTGGGCATATAATATTTTATTCAATTGATTTAATTAACGAGTATTTCTTAATTTTCAATTTCTATAATTTTACAATAATAATTATCTGATCTATTATTTTATTATTCATATAACATTTAAATCATTTAAATTATTTTTTAATTCTTAAATCTTTTTGAAAATACATTATAAAGTAGAAAACTAAAATTACAATATTATTATATTAATATTCTAAATTGTAGATACATACATATCGTTTATAACGATTCATGTTATTCCCTCTGTACCCGCGAACGCTTATCGTGTCATTCACAAATCCCGTTAGCATCGGATAATGTACGCGGTTTTGCACAGGTAGATGCAATACGCGAACGATCGCGACGCATTATTGTCGACTTTACCGCTGACGCGAGAGGGACAATGCAAATTATTTATATCATATATAGCGCTAATCGAACGTTATCGCAGGCCGACGTATCCGCGATATATCCGCCCGGAAACCGACGATTTAAAGTGTGCGTGTATGTGTGTGTATATATGAGAGAGAGAGAGAGAGAGAGAGAGAGAGAGAGAGAGAGAGAACGATCAAAACAGGTCGATTTCCGAGAAAGTGTGGGAGTTTCGTTTCGACGATTTTCACGATTAAAACACTCACATTCCAATTATTTTCGGTTTCGAATTTTCGTGATTTAATTTTGTAACGTTTATCATTTGGAGAAACGATCGACCTTATTTGATAAACAACGACAAACATAGACATTTAACAAAACTAAGAGAAAAACAATAATACCGTGAAATGAAAAGATAGAAAACAAATAATAACACGTTTTACGTGATAACGCACAAAGATATAATGATCGATCTATCAATGGTCATTTAAATGTCAATGAATCGATTCTATTTGTCAAGATCTTTCGTAGAAGATTATAGCGTTAATACAACGGAGCTTTTTACAGGCCATCGATGCAGTTCGTAAAATTTAAATGATTTGTTCAAGAATCGTCGTAGAGGCACACTTTACTGCACCGAAAGTAAAACGAGCAACCCCCTTCCTCTACTCCCCAACTACCACCCACCCCTCTCTCCCACCCTCTTTCCCGTTATAATATGTTCCGAGCGGTAAAGCGTGCTGCTATTTAGAGCGTTTCGGTGCAGGTAACTACTAAATAAACTATTAAACTTTATACCCTCCCGGCTGCGGTTCCAGTTGGCCCTGAAGCGTATCTGGGTTAATCGACGTCGATGAAATTCTAAAACGAAGTTACGAGTGTTACGTTCGAACGCGATCGTTTCTTCATCGGTTGGAGTACAGCAGCTCTTAGACTACCGCATTTATTTTTCGACCAATGCGATTCGTTTATATTTAAATGTCGATTATTATTCGATGACTTTAAATTTTAAATACAATAAAAATCGTCCCCCCCCCCCTTTTTATAATTATCCTTTACATATTTCTTCATATATTTCCATACGATCCAATGAATGCCATTTCTATTACATACATTTATTGTTAAATATATTGATAAATATAGGATATCGTTATACGTACGATAATTATATATGAGAATATAAAGGATAAGCATAGTTATTATGTAATAGATATAATAATGACAAAAAAATGAAATTAATTGACAATATCGAAAGTCGTAATAATTTGAACTTACATTATCGATGATTAATGAAATAAGAGAGTACAAAATATAACTTGTATTATTGACAAATATTGAAATAATAACGATTGGCCGAAAATACAATCCTCGTTAGAAATAATTTATCTTGAGTTATTCAATTTTATTTCTTCCTATTTTCCCATATAAGATAAGTACAGATTCGATCAATATTATCATTCAATGATATCGAAATATCGTTATAGAATTTGTGGCATCCTTGATTAATACTCACATTAACGAGGAAAAAAAAGGAAAAAGAAAAAAAAAAGGAAAAAAAAAAAAAAAAGAAAGAAAACAAAGATACGCCGTTAAACACGATAGCGCTGCATTACATGTACAAAATTTCATGCTTTCAAACTATATCATGAGAACGCGTTTATAACCGCTTGTCACTGCCTCGATCATTCATCGCATCGATCATTTCTCCTCGATCATCGACCGTTTATCTCGATGCTCTCGCGTTGAACACGAACGCCGTCCGCAGGAACGAGAGGAAAGATTTATCAATTTTCAAGCAGATTATATATATATATATATACATATACATTATATATATATGTGTTATATACATACATATA
The DNA here is from genome assembly GCF_912470025.1 of Vespa velutina. Classification (NCBI taxonomy): domain Eukaryota; kingdom Metazoa; phylum Arthropoda; class Insecta; order Hymenoptera; family Vespidae; genus Vespa; species Vespa velutina. Next base: position 1,170,184 of record NC_062190.1, read on the forward strand.
TATATAGGTATATATAAAATATACATCTATACATAATATATATCTATAGATATATATAGATATATATATATGAATATATGTGTAAACCTTTCACACATATACTTACATACATACATACACAAACACACACACAAATATATATATATATATATATATACATATATATCTACACAATATCATACAACGCATAGAACGTTCCTCCTGTCGAATGGCTCGAGTGATCGCCCAGGGCTACACACGGGATAATTATTATTTCACGCGGTTAACGAACGAATTGTGTCACGTGCAGTAAACGTACACGCGTTAGAGCGAGATGAAGGAGAAAGAGATAGAGAATTAGATAAATAGACGGACAGCTAGAAAAAGATGGATGTAACGAGCATAGAAAGAGAGAGAGAGAGAGAGAGAGAGAGAGAGTGCGAAGAGGAGAAGGATGACGCGAACCATCTCGTAATTACCGTGGAACGTGAAATTTGAAAATCCTGATTGGCGTGTGTCGCCTGGAAAGTGTCACGTATGGAAAATTTTCTGCAGACCGACTATCGTCGTGGATTCCATTTTAAATGGCACAAGTGAATTCTATCGATCGAATAGTTTCTTTTTTATTTACTCTTTTTGTTTTGTTATTTGTTTCTTTCTTCTTTTATGTACTTTTCTCTCTTCCCTCTCTCTCTCTCTCTCTCTCTCTCTCTGTCTTTTCGTCTGTCCGTCTCCCTTTTTGTCTTGTTTTTTTTTTCTTTTTTTTCTTTTTCCTTTTTTTTTTTTTTTTTTTTTGATCCAGTCGTAACCGCAGCCTCTCGTGGCTTTTCGATATTTATTGCGACAAAACGATGGTCGTTCATGGGTCGAGATCTCGCATAAAGCGTCAATGATGAAATATATTGACTCTCGATAAGAGGATTTCATTTATAGAATCGGAAATGCGAACCAGGAAGAGTTTTCTCTGATCGAAGCATATCGCACGTAAAACAGCACGATTCTGTTCTCTCTCTCCCTCTCTCTCTCTCCCTCTCTCTCTCTCTCTCTCTCTGTCTCTCTCTCTCTCTCTGTCTCTCTTTTTACTTTTGTATATGGATTTCTATACTATTTTGCTCTGTATTTTAATCATTCGCCATTCTATTCGCAGAAAAAGTTCCTCATCACGATGACTCGTCGAATCATGGAAACGATGATTCAGTTCACATACACATACATACAGATATCTATTATGTAGTGAACGTGTATATAACTGTGTGTACATAAATGTGCACATATACACGTACGTATATGTATGAATGTTTGTAATAGAGTATAGGACAGAATCGAATTCATGGGAGTTCGAAGCACCCATTGATCGTCGTCGATGCAAGGTCGAGCCGAAATCTGGATTAATTATCGCCGATTGTCATACTCGTGCCAGCCGGCAATTAGTGTTTACTCGCGATCGACGCGTCAACGAGCGCTCGAATAATCGCGTCTGCGATCTGTTCGGCCTCGATGTGATCTGAAATGACGATTTTCTATTCGTTTTTTTTCTTTTTTTTCTTTTTTCCATTTTCTCCTTTTTCTCCTTTTTCTCCCCTTTTTTCTCTCTTTTTTTTTTTATTTTTTTTTATTTTTTTTTTTTTTTGACACGTTCGGAGACAAAAGGAAATTGTAAACAAAATTTAAATTGTAAACAAATTGTATGCCTTGTTTTTTTTTTCTTCTTTTTTTTTCTTTTTTTTTTTTTTTTTTTTTTTTTTTCTTTTTTACACTTTGTCCTTCCTTCATCAAATAAATCATCTCGCTAATTCTATGCTTTCACGGGAATTTTTCTTTTTTCTTTTTTTTTTTTTTTTAATCCCTTTTTACCGATGTTATTCACATCGAATGAATGCCACTGTGTACTTTCAATTTTATAGCGCAAAACAAAAGGATCGTACCTTTTTTTTTTTTTTTTTTTTTTTTTTCCCAATCAACCCGTATACAGTCAACTCGGATTTATAAATGTTTAATCTCCTTTACGTAGGTTCGATTAGTTTCGCTTAACTTCTTACAGTTTTTATTCGTGAAGGAGGAAAAAAGAAAAAAGAAAGAATAGCGATTAGCGTTGTCGAAGATCGTATTTCGAAAATGTGCACGAGTTCTCTTGATGTTCTATACTCCTAGTACGTTTCGAACGAAAGCTTTTGGTAAACAAGTGGAAATAAAATTAATGACGACTGTTTGTCGACGTGTTAATATCGAAAGAAAATACTGGGAAAAGTAAATACACGCTGGAATTCCATTCTCTTCGCGTGCGGTTTCTTGGGAGTTGACGAGAGAAAGAGAAAGAGTAAAAAAAACAGAGAGAGAGAGAGAGAGAGAGAGAGAGCACGCGAGGGAAAGAAAGAGAGACGAAAAGACTAGAAGGAAAATGGAAGCCAGTTGGATAGAAAGAAGAAAGGCAGTAAAGAAAGAGAGAGAGGGGAAAAGAGGGGTTAGCGTCTCGCATTGCTTTTACAGCCTTTATTTATTTTCCTTCAGTGCGGAACAGTTTTACAATCGGTAGTCGAGAAGAGAACCATCTTTTTTGCCCCCTTACCCCCCCCCCCCCCCCCCCTCCATCTTTTTTTTTTTTATTTGTTTATTTTTTTATTTTTTTTTTTTTTTTTTTTTTGATTCTGAACTCGACCGATACCAATACACATGGGGATCTATCCTAATGGTTTAGTTATAACGGCAATATATATTAATTTTCAATATATAGTGAAACATTTTATCAAAGATATAAACCCTTAGATATATTTACGTCATTATTTTTATAATTGACGTCGGCTAAAGTCGAATTAATAGGCACGATCGTTCAATGTTATACGTAACATTTGTCGATCGAGAATTTCATAATCTAATCCGAATTAGTAATATTTATTATCACGTATTAAGAAGATAAACGAGTGAACCGTGGAATAATGGAGGCATATCAAAAAGAAAAAACGGAGGAAAGGATCGGATGAAAGAGAAAAAAAAAACGAAAAAAAAAAAAAAAGGTTACCTGTCGTATAGGCAGGGGGTCCAGTTTCGGGACCTTTGAACGTGATGTGGGGGCTTGAGGATCCCCATCGTGCTCACCATGGTTCCATGGTAAAACACGGATGACAACAAACAGAGAAACACGCGTAATCGATCTCCCCTCTCACTTGTTCATCCTCTTTCACCCCTCGTCTCGCCATTTTGAATTGTAGTTACGAAAAGTTAAATTTATGTTTGAGTTTTTGTCATTTGACGTTTAACGGACAAAAATCCATGACCCTTTTTATTTTTCACGTTTACATAAGTACTTCCAATTCTTCTCTTTTGTCCTTATTTCTTTATCATCCAATATTACCATCAATCGTATCATTTCATTCATCTTGTAATAAAAGTTAACACTCGGGATAAGTCGTTACTTTGTACGAAGATAGAAGGATTCGAGAATGGATGCCTCAAGGGTTTAGAATTTACATATTTGTATGGGAAACGCACCTGTTCGTTGGATTCACCTTTTGTAAGGCGAGTGACCGTGAAACTATGCGGCTTGAAAGCGAAACGTGCTAATGTAACGTGCTTACGAACAAAAACGATCACTCAGAGTACGATAATAACCTTGTGCTTTCCCGTATCCTTCTCTCTCTCTCTCTCTCTCTCTCTCTGTCTTTTTTCTCTCTTTTTCTCTCTCTCTCTCTCTCTTTCTCTCTCTTTTTCTCGTTATCTGACTCTCTTGTTTTCTCTCTCTATCTCTGTCTTTCTTCCTCCTTTTTCTCTCTCTCTCTCTCTCTCTCTCTCTCTCTTTGTATCATTTTCACGCATACATGCCATACATAGTTACATTACTTTCAACAATAAAAATAATTGAAAAAAGTCGAGTATTCGATTATATAGCATTAAAGAACACACGGCACGATAATGATTGAAGAAGATCGTTTTAAATTTAACTTTTATGGAATTGACTCGATGAGTTTCAAGTAAATTTGAATGAACGTAATATTACCAAAAAAAATTATGTGTTATCCTTGAAATACATACTACATTTGAATCGAATTGTCAGCATGTTACATACGCTCGCATCTTGATATAAATCCGAATGAAATATCCTATTCTATTATTCGAGTTCTGTCCCGTGTGACTCCTGTCACCTAACACGCTCGACATAATGTCCGCTAATGATACAACGAATACAAAAGTCTCCGGCGTATTCTCGACAACGAGACACGAGAAAAAGAAGAAGAAGAAGAAGAAGAAGAGGAGGAAGAAGACGAAGAAGACGAAGAAGAAGGCGAGTCCCTGTGATTTATACCCAATTACCGACGAATTCAAACTTCGCTGTCGGAATGAAAAAAAAAATAATAAAAAGAAAAAAGAAGAAAAAAAAAAAAAGAAAGAAAAAAAGAAAAAATAGAAAAAAAAAAAAGTAGGAAAGAAAGAAAAAAAGGAAAAAGATCGCGTTGAATCCTGCGGAAAAGCCGCAGGATTAACGGCCAATCAGTTTCGCTTTCGTGCTCGTTTCACCGGTATAGAAAGGAGTGAGAGAGCGGCAAGGAGGGCGGGAGGGTGGGTGGGAGGGAAGGGGGGGAGGGAATAGAAAAAATCTCACTCGGGCTCTGTCCAAGTTTTCCTCGTCGTTTCTCGTAAAATACCTCGATAGAATCCGAGCTGAGTCGATTTCATTTCAAACGAGTTCTCTCTCTCTCTCTCTCTCTCCCTCTCTATCTCTCCCTCCCTCTCTTTCTATCTATCTATCTTTCTCTGTCTGTCTGTCTGTCTGTCTGTCTGTTTAACTTCCATGAAAAACTATCAGGACTTTTCTATTTTCTCCGAGTTCTACTCGAAACTGTATTTAACGTAGATGAAATTTACTTTTGAAGACGCAACGATTGGCAAGCAAAGTAATACTCTTTCATTTTGAAATTACTCATTCTCGAGAAAGACTATTTCGATATCGTTGACTTTTCTCTTAAAAAAAAAAAAAAAAAAAAAAAAAAAAAAAAAATATATATATATATATATATAGAAAGAAAAAAAAAAGAAGAAGAAAGAAAAAAAGAAGAAGAAGAAGAAGAAGAAGAGAAAGGTTACTCTTCGAAAAAGGACTCTTATAATCCTGTTTGGCTTACCGTTCGAGGATACACGTGTTTAACCAAGAAAGGTACCTCGTTCGATGTACCGTGGATGATACAGCGTTTCTAGAAACGCGTCAACATCCTTCTCTAAGACGATGTAAAACGTCACTACTCTGCACTGTCGTCATAATATTTGACTCTTACTCATGGACGTTTAGCCTCGAGGGTTTCTTTTTCTTTTTTTTTTATTCATTCGAGTGACTCCGTAGTAAAACGTTGACCATGTTTAACCATCAACGCTGAAAATTATCCAAATGATTTCCTTTCGTTTTTCCCTTTTGAATATTGAGGAATCTCGAACGATCCCAATTTTTTTATTCGTATATGACACTTATCTTAAAAGTGAATCATCATAAAAGTAATATAATAATAATGATAATAATAAAAATAGAAGAAGAAAGGTATATAGGTAGAAAAAAAAAAAAGAAGAAAAAAAAAAGAAAATACAATAACCTGAGAGAAGGAGGCCGCGAGAAGGAGAGTAATAGAGAGTAGTAGGTCGGATTTCATCTTGTCTTTTAACGACAACGTAAATTTCCTCCTGGAAATTCCTTCTTCCGACGTAGTTTTAGTCTGTCTGGAATTAACACGACCACCCGGAGCCAAAGAAGAAAGGAGGTGAAGAGCCAAGTCCGTAGGAGAAAACTACGGTAGGGAAGTAGAAGGGCTTGGGGTACTTTCACATCGCGGACAAAAAACTGCAGGACTGACTTCATCTCTACCCTCTTGCTAGCTGACTACTACTCATTACGCCGAACTAAATTTTTCAACGTAGCCGCAGTGAATAGAGGAAACCTCTTCCTTCTCTTTCTTTTCTTCATTCGTTTCCTTCTACAAGTTCTTCGGTGGATAAGGGTCGTACTCCCGTTCTCTCTTATGGCCTCTATGTGACGCTAGTTGTTCAAAGTAAAACATTTCGCATGGCTTTTCCATGCATTCTGCATCTTTATATATATATATATATATATATATATATATATATATATATATATATATATATAGAGAGAGAGAGAGAGAGAGAGAGAGAGATACATACAAAAGTATGGAATCCAAACTTATACTACGTATTACTAAAATTAAATAGATGAAAAAAGTTCATATAAACTTATCTTCACAAATACTTTATCGAATAGATATATATACTTTTCAAGATATTTATGATTTATTTCTCCATTCGTTGAATTAGTCATTCCTGAACTCTTTCCTTTTTTTCTTTTTCTTTTCCTTTTTCTTTTTCCTCTGGATTTCTATTTATCGGCTCAAACAAAAGAGTTAGTTTATAATAATACAATAGAAATAGAGGAGGTAAACTTTGTGAATGCATATAAAATGCATTTATTATTATTTCCAATGAGAAAGAATTCGACGATCATTAATTCGACGAATGGAAATTTGCATTCTTGCAGAGGGAGAAAATTTCAAACATTTCTTATTACAATTGCCAAAATAAATTATAAATATTTGTAAAAAAGTATATATATATATATATATATATATATATATATATATTCGATAAAGTATTTTTGGATATAATTTTATATGAACTTTTTCTATCCATTTGATCTCAATAATACGTAGGATAAGTTTGAGTTCCATATTTTCTGGACATCCAGTATAACAAACCTATTGGACTTTAGTTTGTCTAGAACATTTTCTCTATCTATTTTTTTTTCTACTTGTCTTCTTACTACGATCCTTTGTTTTCCTTAAAACTTCACGTTATATTTATTTCATATCAAAGTTCAACGCTTTCACGAAAAATATTGTAATGTTTTAATCAGACACAGTCGCATACCTAATTAATAATAAATACCGAGTAGATTTTTATTTTTATATGTATTAATACGAAAACGCGATATTTTAATATAAAAAGTCTTCCATAAAAATATTAAAAATGATAATATGATTACATACATTATATATATATATATATATATATATATATATATATATATATATATTCCTATAATTCACCCACTAACCTATATAATTCCTTAATACATAGTATATCAACAGTGGATATAAAAAATATTGATGTATTCATAATATTTTCTTATAAATGTGTTTATTATTTTATTGTATGTTTTTTTGATTTATACACCAATACGATTTTATCATATCGCAATGCAAAAGGTATTACGATAAAATATAAAATAAATAATATGTAAAGTTACTTCGTACGAGAATATAAACAAATTAATACACCTTTTATAATTAATATATATAATATATATATATATATATATATATATATATAAAATATTTGTACAAGAGGATCTGATAGGCCCTATAAAGCGTTGCTTTGTTAATATTTTTATTTCGTTTATACTCGTCGATAGTCATTATTAGTATTAACAGATTTTGTTAATGCGTTATGCGATAAAAACAATTTTTAAAAATACTCGATCGTTAAAATTTTTCATTTATTACCTAGTGCTCTATTAAACGCATATACAGACACTCATAGATTTATATTGGTTATCGATATATAGGTACATAGATATATTTGAAAAACAGATAGAATTTTTTTTTCACAAATATCTCTCGAATAAAATGTACTAGAAACGTATAAAATACAATAGAAGTATTATAAAAAGTAAAATCTCTTTTATATGGCTACATATGCGTTGTATATTGGAAATATGAAGTTTTAAAAAGTCAAATCGATTAATTTCATGTTTGTTAAGTATTTCATTTCAATTATTTTGTATCCTGAGCTTTTGAATCATTATTTAAAGTATTATTATTTCAAGAAATGAAATACTAGATATTTACATTTTTCAACATCTCTTTTACATATAAATGTAACATCGGATTCAGTAATTATTACAAAATAATATGATTTTCTATAAATTGACGTTAAGATTAAAATAAAATTAGTACGATAAAAAAAAAAAAAGTTTAATATAAGAATTTCAATATATCGTTAAGGAATCATTAAGAGATGAATACACAAAATTACAAAAATTATGCGATAAGTTATGTACTATACATATATATACATATACATATATATATGGTTAAATGTTTATGATACCTAAGACACGTCAGCAATACTTATTCTCTCTCTCTCTCTCTCTCTCTCTCTCTCTCTCTCTCTTACTTTCTCTTTATGAAGAAGATAAACATACTCCGTCGCATCCTTCGGAGGTCTCGAAATTTATCGCCTGTCTACGAGCGGACCGAAATCATTTTTTACGCCCGACCATAAAATTTAGCAAGCAAAGATTTATAGGAACGAACGGAACTTTACGTTGGATCTTTATGCAGTCGTTTGAAAAACAGGTGGAACGCGTCTGAATTACGAGCACGCGTTGGGGGTAAGTGAGCCGTTCCCGTGGGGCGTCTTTCTCATAATATAAATACGAGAAGAACTCAAGAGGTAAGGACAAATCTCGATTGAGAGTAAGCTAAGAAAAAAAGAAAGAACAAGAAAAAGAAAAAAAAAAAGGAAAGAAAAAAAAAAGACTAAGATTAAGAAGAGAAAAAAGAAAAAAGAAAAAGAAAAAAAGCGAAAAAAGAAAAGGAAAAAGTAAAAAAGTACTTCACCCTTTTTTTCTTTCTTTCTTTTTTTTTTTTTTTTTTAACATGCTCCTCGTGAAGAGTACGAAAGCTTTTTTCGTTACTTCAACAAATGGAATAAACGGGTGAGAAACAAAAGGTTAGTAGAAAAACTTCTTGGATCTTAGAAGAAAAGAAGGAATCTGGTAATTACGTGAGAGGAAGATAAAAGTCTTTCTTTACCTACCGCGAGAGCGATTAATTTTTACGGCCATGTTGCTCGAACGATCGTAAAGGAAACGAAGGGGTGAGAGAGAGAGAGAGAGAGAGAGAGATACAAGTGTACACGTGGCAAATAGAAGGTTTAAGGATTTGCAGTATTCGAGAAGGTACACTCGGTGGAAAAATATGAGCAAAAGGTAGATGGTAAAAGAGAAAGGGTTAGAAGGAAGGTATGAATAAAGAAAGAGCTTGAAGAAAACGGTTATAACGACGGCACCACGCCTTTGGCAATTTTCTCGTACGTCTTCCTGTGGTACCTCATCGCAGTTTACATCGTAGCCTGTTTATACGCTGCGTGTAAGCGATACTTGACGAAGGAGAGCGAGATTCCGCGTTTACTTGACATGGCATCAACGTTTCGCATAAGTCGACGTATTCTCCTATACACATTCATACTATGTATGTGTGCATGTCTATACCAAGGTCGATATAAAGGCAGTATTTCCCATACCGACATATACATATACATATACACATATATATATATATATGTATATATATATGTATATATATATGTATGTATGTATGTATGTATGTATTTACATATATGGGTGTCAACTGTTTCTCTAATGTACATACACGTCAATCCAATTCCGCGAATATAATTTACGGGACGAAGCGATTCGATATATTCTCAAGCATAGGAGGTTCGAAATTTCTGAGATTTTCAGAAATTCGAGCTTAAGTCTTCCGTCAATGTTTCTCGAAATACGAAACTTTTCCTACTTCGGAATGCCTGGTCGTATGATTAGGCGACAAAAAAAAAAAAAAAACAAAGAGAAAAAAGACAAAAAAAAATAAATAAAAAAAAGAGAAGAAATAGATAGATGTCATCTAATCTACTACCCTTGCGCATCGAATTTCGTTTAACATATACGCACATACGTATACATACACACACATATATATATATATATATATATATGTATATGTATATAGGTGATTTATAAATTTCAATGATGAACGATCGTGTCAAGAGATTTTCGTTATCCTTTTTAAGATAAGGCTCGACATAAAACAAGACGATAAACGCCATCATGAAACGAAATAGATTGACATTCTCTCTGTTTTCTTTTTGTTTTGTTTCGTTTCTTTCTTTTTTTTTTTTTTTTTACCTCTTCTTCTTTATCTCCTCTCCTCTCTTCTCCTTCCATTTCTTACATTTCCTCGACAAATTTACGATACGTGTTCACGAACTACGTAGTACAAGGAGGACTTGTTTATCCTGGGTCGAGTGGCTCTCCGACGTTCTATCGAAAAAAATGGGCGGGTCTAGGGTTCCTTCGTAGAGAAAAGCAAAAGGTCAATCGCCTTTCTAAAATGGAAAACTTTTAATAATGCAATCGTAGGATAACCCCTCTCCAGTCATGAAAGAGTGAGAAAGGAAAAAAGAGAAAAAAAGAGAGAGAGAGAGAATTGACTCTCCAAAGACGTCACGTAATCCAATGCCGTTTACTCTGATGGTGGTTTTACGAGCTTGAACGGTCGTATAACAAGGATCAAGATTATCAAATGCCCACCTTAAATCGGTTATTATCAAAACCCGAAATATCCAGAAACATATGGAAATTTCAAATATTTTAATTCGCACGGATCATGATTATACATGATGATTTTATTTCCATTTTTTTTGTTTTTTTTGTTTTTGTTTTTGTTATTTTACAAGTAACGCCAACGATTAAAGTAGAAATTGAGATGTTGTTTTTTAACATAACATGAAAAAACAACTCGTAAAGTATATCTAATATAATTTTACTTTTACTTAGAAATTGTCTTATTAATTGTTTCATATATATATATATATATATATATATATATATATATATATATATCGTCTTATTAGCTCAATGGATAAAGAATTATTTACGTTTAATCGGTATATTGATATCATTACGAGAAAAATAACTGAGACTTGATATGAGCAAGGTCATACTTAATGATACATAATATGCGGTTGAGTTTATTTAACAAGGACTACAAAAGCTACATCATCTCGATCAATTCTGAAAAATCGTTTTCATCACTTGCCTACTAAATTCGATACACCTGGTACCTAAAATATAGCTAAAGAAAAATCCCTAACTTGCAAAATTCAGAAAATTATGAAACTTTATCAAGTACATGTAGTGTATATACATATATATATATAGAGAGAGAGAGAGAGAGAGATATGCATTATGCAATTTTTTTTTCTGCCTGTACAAATTTACTCCAAGGGGATATTGATCCTTGAAAAATTCGTTTATTTTCGATCTTATATTGTAACTAGTAAATTATAAGAAATAGAAATACAATGTTCGGACAAAAATTTTTATCTCTTTTAATTAGGATTATCATTTTTGATAAAAGACATATCGATTTTTTATATGATTAGAAAAATGTTTTAAATAAAAATATAATCCAGTTATATAGTCCTTCGATTGTCGAGGAATAGAATTAGTCAATACAACGAAGTTTGTATTTTTATTAAAAACAAAAAAAATCTTCACTTTATCTCGTGAGAAAAATAAATTTTAGAAAATATTATTAATACTTTTGGTTTATAATTTTTTTTTTGTCTAATTATACAAACGATGTATAAATTCTTTATCAAATGATATTCTTAATAAAAAAGAAATAAAGTCTTGTTTGAAAACTTTGCTTCTATCCTCAGTTAATTAGTTGCAATATAAAATCGAATAATGGCCGAATTTTCAGTGGTCGAATTTTAAATACCTTGGAGTAAATTTGAAGAGTACGAAAAGAAAAAGAAAAAAAAAAGAGAGAGAGAGAGAGAGAGAGAGAGAAAAATTGCACAATACATAAATAACTTAATATGTTCTACGTATCCGAAAAGTTTCATAATTTTCTCAATTTGGAATTTAATGAACATTCCGTAGTAAATAAATTCTATATTCCAGTCATCATTGAAACCTTGAGCATACTAAACTCGTATCGTGAGAAACTATCTCTATATCTATTAATCCTTATATCGTATCAAATACACGTTCTAATATCGATGCAGTTCTATTGATCCAACATTGTTTGTATTACAAACCAATATAGTTTCTAAGACTTTGTTCCCGACGATGTTTCACATAAGATATTAATCTTATTCTCATGGCAGTTCCAGAAATCATGTTGAATATAACGAACGTAAGATTTTCTTCGAAACATACTACATATAAAAGTTATACTACCTATAACCATGACGATAAAATGGATACATAGCCGAGCGTGCTTTAGGAATTTCCGATGCGAACGATCCCTTTAAAAGGTAATCCTGTATTTCTCTCTTTCTATTCTTATCTCTCTTTCGCTATGTAAGATAAATTAGGTCGAGGTCTTTTCAGCTACGTATCTATAATATATCCATATATATATATATATATATATATATATATATATTTATGTTTGTATGTGTGTATGTATGTATGTATATAGAATTTGAATGATCACTTTATCCTTTCTTCGACATATAATAATCGATAGCATTTCATTGGCTTATCGAATCCTGTTTTCAGAGTTCCCTGTACATACATGCATACATATTTGTCTAGGTATATCGATATCTATCGACATTTACACCAATCGTGCGACATGCTGACCGGCGTGTATCGTGCCTTTGGCAATCTCAATGGTACGCTAGCGACGTTATTGCTTCGGATTGGGACGCGAGCTCTTCCACTTCGAAGATCGATCTAATTGGTCGCGTTGCTAGCAGAGAATCTCGGTATGTTTCGTGCACAGTGACACTCACAGAATGTCGCTAATAATTGTTATTATTGGATTAATAACGAAACGATTCTCTATCTGTTTCTATCTCTCTCTCTCTCTCTCTCTCTCTCTCTCTCTGTCTTTCTTTCTCGCTCTTTTTTTTTTTGTTTTCATATCGTATAACATAACTTTGTTGTTAAAGATTGCAATGACCATGATTTATCCATCAATTTGCATATTCTCCAAATAACAATCTATTTATTTTCTATGCCATAAACATACAATCATGAACAACAAATCATTAAAATATTAATGTTTCCATGTTATTTTATCAATCTTTATCGAATTTACTTACTTTTAACCTAATTAATACGACTTTATATTAAACGATGAATAAAAAAAATATTTCATTGATCGAATTTCGATGCAGTCTGATCATACTCGCTTTTTTCTTTTTTTTCTTTTAATAACAATCTCATTGTCAAAAAAAAGAAAAAAAAAAGAAAAAAGGAACAGACAAAAAATTAATGAAAAATTTAATATGAAAAACAAGGGATGAATGATAATTACGCCTTCATAAATAGATAAACTTCTTGATAATCTTACATCAGCGTTATTATTCGGGTGCAGTTTATAACATTGTAACTATATAGTAGGTGTTTATTCGCTACCCGAATCATCTTACCCCTTATCTAACTATGCTCATCTTGACTCGTGCCGTTTACTCGAGAGCTTACTACGCTTGTTCGTTTTGGCATATTACGGTTGAAAAGACTGACACACAACGAGCATGAACGCAAGCCTATTTCCTCTCTCTCGTATCTTACCTTCATCCTCTTTACCATCCTTACCTGACTTTCTTCCCGGGTAACAGTTAGCTCTCTCTCTCTCTCTCTCTCTCTCTCTCTCTCTATTCTGATCTCAAAATTCCCGAAATTATATTTTCCTTAGTTATATGCATCCACAGAATTTTCCACTTCATTGAATCATCCACAAGTGGAGATAATTACGAAAGAATTCGTTTGAATTGTAAGAGAAAGAGAAAGAGAAAGAGAGAGAGAGAGAGAGAGAGAGGAAATGTAAAATTCGACTTTTAGAAATTAAAAGAAAAAAAGAAAAACGTTTGAAAGTATAATAAAAAGTTTTCTTCAAGTTTCCCTAAGTTTTCTACTTCATAACGAGATAATCTCTTCTAACGAGATTATATTTCTTAAAGAAAAAAAAGAAAAAAATTAGGAATTACGATGTAATTTTATCCAAACACGTATATATGTTATACTCTCACTCTGTACATTTCTATATGCTACTTAGAGCGTTGTTATTCTATACACTGATTGAGGCCACGAAGATTGAATTTCGTACGGCAGATATTTTATCATGTCTTTTTCGAAATTAAAATGATCCAACGTGCTTCCTGATATTAGTAGTCGTGAAAAAAAAAAAAAAAAAGAAAAGAAAAAAAAAGAAGAAGGAAAAAAAATTAAGAAAAGAAAAACGAATAGAGAAAATACGATCTTGTAAACAAACCTAATGCAACAGTGAAAATAAATAGAAAACGAAAGAATCATAATCTGAGGAAGACAAATTTGTCAGGAAAATTTATAAATCGTAATTACCTACAATTCGAAAGTTTCCATCTGCCTTAATCATCTCTCTCTCTCTCTCTCTCTCTCTCTCTCTCTCTCTCTCTCTCTCTCTCTCTCTCTAATAACGAAAAGCAAACTTATCAATTAATAATTGGCGGAATTCCCATAGCGAATCGCATCGATCGAGAGGATGCAACAACGGCGTCGATGTCTGAAGAGTTTCGTTCTGAATTTCTCTTTTATTTCTTTTTCTTTAAGAGACAGTCGCTAGGAAGTTTCTCTTAGCCAGTACCATAACCCCTCTTCTCTCTTTATTCAACCCACTTATTTTTCTCCTTTCCACTCTCTCTCTCTCTCTCTCTCTCTCTCTCTTTCTCTCGTTTTCTTCTCCCATTACTCGGACTCGGTAGTGTCTAATATCGAGTTTGTTTCTACGGAACGATTTTCGATATCGAATAATCGCGAGCTCTATGAGAAATCGCTTGATTAATTAATAAAAGTATAAAAAGGGAATATATTCTGAAAGAAAATAATTTGACGATTATCGAACAGTTTCGATTTATATTTAATGAATATTTCGCTTGAAATATTTTGTTATTATCGAATTATATTTTACGTATATATTGTAAATATTATAAATAAAATAATAACGTTATCTCTCTCTCTCTCTCTCTCTCTTTCTCTCGAACTAGATCCGTCGTTTTCGTGTTCGTACGTCACGAGATAAGCGATTCTTTTCTTTGGGTTTACGAAACGATCCAACGAGACCGCAACGAAGATCATCTTCCTTGGTTTCCTATCATACCCCCGTCTTCCTACTCTTACCCCCTTCTCTTCACTTTTCTTTCATAAAAGACGACGAGATATCTTCGAAATACTCTTCCCTTTGGCTCGGCATCTCTCTCTCTCTCTCTCTCTCTCTCTCTTTCCTTGTTCGGCCGCCATCGTTTATTCGAGGCGTCTATTTACGCGCGAACCTTCAAAGCCGCTTTCACGAGATAACTCCGGTTCGTTCGAGCGAGATAACGTCGGTGGTCTTCCAACGGCGAACTACCAAGACTACTACTACTCTATACTAGAGCTTCGAGAAAGATCGAGCGAAATGACCAAGAAGGTGTCTCCTGTCTACTCCTCGACACGAACTTGGACCGAAAAGCAAAAAGCAAAAGAGAGAGAGAGAGAGAGAGAGACTTTTTGAACATGGTCGATCAAAACGATAGAAAGCTCATAGCAAATGAGAAAATAAATGTCGACTTCAGAAATATTTTTTATCGTTACACACTCGACATACTGCAGTAAGACAGAGAGAAAGAGAGAGAGAGAGAGAGAGAGAGAGAGAGAGAAAGAGAGAGATAAAGAAAAAGCTAAGAGAAACGCAAAAGTATTCAACATTTTGCTACGACAAGTTTTATTTTTTTACTAAGATTTTCTTCGGAAAAGAAAAACAAAAAAAAAAAAAGAGGATGAAAGAAAAAAGTAAAAGATTATATACAAATGTAAAATTGATTTATGTTTGCGATAGACAAAAATTTGATTGGAAAAAAATATAAAAGGGAAAAAGGAAGCTTTATTATTCGATGAAAATATGCCAATTGATTCGTTCGTTTTCGATGATTAAAAGAATTTTATTAAATCATATTATCAATTTCTTTATACTATATGTTTCGATTTTGATTGTTAAGTATGTAAGTTATATGTAAGTTATATGTACCAAAGCTTTGAAGAGACAGATAGGGTGTTTTCTTCCTTTTTTTTTTCTTTTTTATTTTTTTTTTTTTTTTGTACTTCTTTCTTTCTTTCTTCTGTGACGGACGAAAGATCAAATACAGTAAAACGACGACAGTGAAAGGGCGTACTAAGTTAGGGAGTTCGAGAATTGAAAGTAGTAGAGCATATATATATATATATATATATATACGCTCTGAATTTCTTCAAGAACGTAAAGGGAAGACTCGAGAGATAAGACGAGGACCACTCCATATTTCGTTGGTACGTGAATTTCGATGTTACTAAGGGTTAGAGTGAAGGTAGGAAGAATGCTTTGGCCGACATGATGTTTAGTTGAGCGCGTCAAAATGAACATCTGCCGGTGAAGTTAGACAAATTTATGAACGATTTGTTGTTTCCTTTCAACTAAAAAACTATTAAATAACATGTGCTGCGTAGAAAGAGATGAGATGATTATAGAAGAAGAATGATCGATTTTGAAAAAGCTTACATATATAACGCGTATTATTTTACGACGTGTAATAAACTTGGAGATCTCGTAAACGTTGGCACTTCTTTCTTTCTTTCTTTCTTTCTTTTTCTTTTTTCTTTCTTTCCTTTTTTTTTTCTCCTTCCCTTTTCTTTTCTTTTTTTCTTTTCTTTTTTTCCTTTCCTTTCCTTTCTTTTTTTTCTAAGCGCACGCGAAGACAATTTTTCGTGATTTATGTTCGTCGAATAAGAACTTTTCAATGGAATTTATGGGTTCCGTGTTATTCCTCATGAACTTTTTCACTTTTGCATGGCCTATGCGAATAGAGAAATTATAGATTTACATTCTATATTTATAAAAACAAAATATTTGAACAATTCGATACGTATATCTAGTGAACGATCAATATTTCTGTATAAACGATTGAAATTTATCAAATTAATAATCGCTGATTTAAAAAAAAAAAAAAAAAAAAATAAAGAAAAATGCCTGATAAAATTTACATAATAATTTGTAACGTTATTAAAATAATGATACCAAAATGCAATAAAATATTTAGCCAATTATCTCGATTGTACACACATATACACACACACACACACACACACATATATATATATATATATATATATATATATAATTAATCGGACAAAATATTAATTAGCAAAATAACGGGAAAAAGTAAGTCGGATTAAAATATTCATGCAAATTCATTTGATAATTTTCAATATATTTCTTCGTATTTACTTCATGTTTATTTGAAAAAAAAAAAGAAGAAAGAAAGATATGAATATTGAAAATAAATATTAACGCGCAAGTAGAAATGTTCTAAAGAAAATCTTTTGATATCCGATCTGAGAAATAGAAATATTTATTCTTTCTTATAAAATTATATTCTCTCTCTCTCTCTCTCTCTCTCTATCTATCTATCTATCTATAGGAACACATATACATGT